>NW_027199405.1:0-5000 GCF_038502225.1 Cherax quadricarinatus | reverse complement strand
GTAGAATGGGAAAAACCTGACTATAAAAGAGGGGACTACATAGGGTTGAAGAACTTCCTGCGGGAGGTCCAGTGGGACAGAGAACTGGCAGGAAAGCCAGTAAATGAAATGATGGAATATGTAGCAACAAAATGCAGGGAGGCAGTGGAAAGGTTCATTCCCAAGGGCAACAGTAACAACGGGAAGACCAGAACAAGCCCCTGGTTCACCCGACGGTGTAAGGAGGCAAAAACAAAGTGCAATAGAGAATGGAAAAAGTACAGAAGGCAGAGAACACACGAAAATAGGGAGATCAGTCGCAGAGCCAGGAATGAGTACGCACAGATAAGGAGGGAGGCCCAGCGACAGTATGAAAATGACATAGCATCGAGAATCAAGACTGACCCGAAACTGTTGTATTGCCACATCAGGAGGAAGACAACAGTCAAAGACCAGGTGATCAGATTAAGGACAGAAGGTGGAGAACTCACAAGAAATGATCAGGAGGTATGTGAGGAGCTGAACAGGAGATTTAAGGAAGTTTTTACAGTAGAGACAGGAAGGGCTGTGGGAAGACAGAACAGAAGGGAACATCAAGAGGGAATATACCAACAAGTGTTGGATGACATACGAACAACTGAGGAGGAGGTGAAGAAGCTCTTAAGTGACCTTGACACCTCAAAGGCGATGGGACCGGACAACATCTCCCCATGGGTCCTTAGAGAAGGAGCAGAGATGCTGTGTGTGCCTCTAACCACAATCTTCAACACATCCCTTGAAACTGGGCAACTACCTGAGAAATGGAAGACAGCTAATGTAGTCCCCATATTTAAGAAAGGAAACAGAAACGGGGAAATAAACTACAGACCTGTGTCTCTGACATGTATTGTGTGCAAAGTCATGGAGAAGATTATCAGGAGGAGAGTGGTCGAACACCTGGAAAGGAACAAGATTATAAATGAAAACCAGCATGGGTTCATGGAAGGCAAATCTTGTATCACAAACCTCCTGGAGTTTTATGACAAGGTAACAGAAGTAAGACACGAGAGAGAGGGTTGGGTAGATTGCGTTTTCCTAGACTGCAGGAAGGCCTTTGACACAGTTTCCCACAAGAGATTAGTGCAGAAGCTGGAGGATCAGGCACACGTAAAAGGAAGGGCACTGCAATGGATAAGGGAATACCTGACAGGGAGGCAGCAACGAGTCATGGTACGTGAAGAGGTATCACAGTGGGCGCCTGTTACGAGCGGGGTCCCACAGGGGTCAGTTCTAGGACCAGTGCTATTTTTGATATATGTGAACGACATGATGGAAGGAATAGACTCTGAAGTGTCCCTGTTCGCAGATGACGTGAAGTTGATGAGAAGAATTAAATCGGACGAGGATGAGGCAGGACTGCAAAGAGACCTGGAGAGGCTGGACATGTGGTCCAGTAACTGGCTTCTCGAATTCAATCCAGCCAAATGCAAAGTCATGAAGATTGGGGAGGGGCAAAGAAGACCGGAGACAGAGTATAGGCTAGGTGGACAAAGACTACAGACCTCACTCAGGGAGAAAGACCTTGGGGTGACCATAACACCGAGCACATCACCGGAGGCACACATCAACCAAATTACCGCTGCAGCATACGGGCGCCTGGCAAACCTGAGAATAGCGTTCCGATACCTTAATAAGGAATCGTTCAAGACACTTTACACTGTGTATGTTAGGCCCATACTGGAGTATGCAGCACCAGTCTGGAACCCACACCTGGTCAAGCACGTCAAGAAGTTAGAGAAAGTACAAAGGTTTGCAACAAGGCTAGTCCCAGAGCTCAAGGGAATGTCGTACGAGGAAAGGTTAAGGGAAATCGGACTGACGACACTGGAGGAAAGAAGGGTCAGGGGAGACATGATAACGACATACAAGATACTGCGGGGAATAGACAAGGTGGACAGAGATAGGATGTTCCAGAGAGGGGACACAGGGACAAGGGGTCACAACTGGAAGCTGAAGACTCAGACGAGTCACAGGGATGTTAGGAAGTATTTCTTCAGTCATAGAGTTGTCAGCAAGTGGAATAGCCTAGCAAGTGAAGTAGTGGAGGCAGGAACCATACATAGTTTTAAGAAGAGGTATGACAAAGCTCAGGAAGCAGAGAGAGAGAGGATCCAGTAGCGATCAGTGAAGAGGCGGGGCCAGGAGCTGAGTCTCGACCCCTGCAACCACAATTAGGTGAGTACAATTAGGTGGGTGAGTACAACAGGCCTAGTGTCTAGTCGACTTGTGTCTTGGACAAAATGGTAACAAACACACACACACACACACACACACACACACACAGAAGAGAAAGTGCAAAGGTTTGCAACAAGACTAGTCCCAGAGCTAAGAGGTATGTCCTACGAGGAGAGGTTAACGGAAATCAACCTGATGACACTGGAGGACAGGAGAGATAGGGGGGACATGATAACAACTTACAAAATACTGAGAGGAATTGACAAGGTGGACAAAGACAGGATGTTCCAGAGACTGGATACTGCAACACGGGGACACAGTTGGAAGCTGAAGACACAGATGAATCACAAGGATGTTAGGAAGTATTTCTTCAGCCACAGAGTAGCCAGGAAGTGGAATAGTTTAGGAAGCGATGTAGTGGAGGCAGGATCCATACATAGCTTTAAGCAGAGGTACGATAAAGTTCATGGTTCAGGGAGAGTGACCTAGTAGCGACCAGTGAAGAGGCGGGGCCAGGAGCTTGGACTCGACCCCAGCAACCTCAACTAGGTGAGTACACACACACACACACACACACACACACACACACAAACTCATACACACACACATAAACACACACACACACACTCATACACCAACTCATACACACACACACACACACGCACACACACATGCACACGCACGCACGCACGCACACACACACACACACACACACACACACACACACACACACACACACACACACACACACACACACACACACGCAAAGCCAGGAATGAGTACGCACAGGTAAGGAGGGAGGCCCAGCGACAGTATGAAAATGACATAGCATCGAGAATCAAGACTGACCCGAAACTGTTGTATAGCCACATCAGGAGGAAGACAACAGTCAAAGACCAGGTGATCAGATTAAGGACAGAAGGTGGAGAACTCACAAGAAATGATCAGGAGGTATGTGAGGAGCTGAACAGGAGATTTAAGGAAGTTTTTACAGTAGAGACAGGAAGGGCTGTGGGAAGACAGCACAGAAGGGAACATCAAGAGGGAATATACCAACAAGTGTTGGATGACATACGAACAACTGAGGAGGAGGTGAAGAAGCTCTTAAGTGACCTTGACACCTCAAAGGCGATGGGACCGGACAACATCTCCCCATGGGTCCTTAGAGAAGGAGCAGAGATGCTGTGCGTGCCTCTAACCACAATCTTCAACACATCCCTTGAAACTGGGCAACTACCTGAGAAATGGAAGACAGCTAATGTAGTCCCCATATTTAAGAAAGGAAACAGAAACGAGGCACTAAACTACAGACCTGTGTCTCTGACATATATTGTGTGCAAAGTCATGGAGAAGATTATCAGGAGGAGAGTGGTCGAACACCTGGAAAGGAACAAGATTATAAATGAAAACCAGCATGGGTTCATGGAAGGCAAATCCTGTATCACAAACCTCCTGGAGTTTTATGACAAGGTAACAGAAGTAAGACACGAGAGAGAGGGGTGGGTAGATTGCATTTTCCTAGACTGCAGGAAGGCCTTGGACACAGTTCCCCACAAGAGATTAGTGCAGAAGCTGGAGGATCAGGCGCACGTAAAAGGGAGGGCACTGCAATGGATAAGGGAATACCTGACAGGGAGGCAGCAACGAGTCATGGTACGTGAAGAGGTATCACAGTGGGCGCCTGTTACGAGCGGGGTCCCACAGGGGTCAGTTCTAGGACCAGTGCTATTTTTGATATATGTGAACGACATGATGGAAGGAATAGACTCTGAAGTGTCCCTGTTTGCAGATGATGTGAAGTTGATGAGAAGAATTAAATTGGACGAGGATGAGGCAGGACTGCAAAGAGACCTGGAGAGGCTGGACATGTGGTCCAGTAACTGGCTTCTCGAATTCAATCCAGCCAAATGCAAAGTCATGAAGATTGGGGAGGGGCAAAGAAGACCGGAGACAGAGTATAGGCTAGGTGGACAAAGACTACAGACCTCACTCAGGGAGAAAGACCTTGGGGTGACCATAACACCGAGCACATCACCGGAGGCACACATCAACCAAGAGGAAGCGTGAGAATATCGGGAAGTGTTTCACTGAAGCTAATATTAACGCAGCTTTTAGTGAAGGTACTCTTAATGGAATGAATGTTTCGCCAATTCTTAGAGATACTGGATGTTCCTGTATTATCTCTAGTAAGCTTTTCCCTAACTTAGATTCTTCACGGTATAAAATTATTAAATTAAATTAAATTATTTTAGCTTTCCTCACAAATTGGAAGAACTATGAGAGTTTCTATGGTAATAATGCCGATTTACTCAGTCCCATTTGCTAGGGTTGCAGTGGAGAGAGTTGGTCCTATCACTTCTGGTTCATCAGGAGGTCATAAATACATCTTGACTATGACTGGCTATGCGTCTAGCTTCCCAGAAGCGGTACGTCAGTAGAAGTTGCAGAAAAGTTACTATCTATTTTTTCACGGGTAGGTATACCCAGGGAAATTCTTTCTGATCAAGAAACACAATTTATTTCTGAATTAATGGATCAAGTTTATCAACTTGTTGGTGTTAAACCTCCGTTACATCCAAATTGTAACGGAAGAGTGGAATGACAACATGCTATCCTAAAGTCAATATTAAAGAAACTTTGTTTCCTTAAGCCAACTGACTGGTAAAGTTATCTATCATGTGCTCTTTGTAATGCGTGAGATTCCAAGTGATTCACTTAGATATTCCCCTTTCGAATTGTTTTATGGGAGACAAGCTCGTGAACCTCTATTTATCTTGAATGAACTGTGGTCCAAAGATATTAAACCT
>NW_027199404.1:0-32565 GCF_038502225.1 Cherax quadricarinatus | reverse complement strand
CTTCCCTTCTTCTTTTAATGCCACTAGGACCAGCTTCAGAGTCACTGGACTTCTTTCGCACAACATATCTGTCCATAGTGGCCTGTACCTCTGGTTCCTTTATGATTTGTCTAAAGTGGTTCACAACATTGTCATTGTAACAGTCACCAGCACGGCTTGCAATAGCTGTGTGAGGGTGATTTTCATCAAAAAAGGTTTGCACTTCAAGCCATTTTGCACACATTTCCTTAATCTTTGAAGTAGGCAATTCCTTCAATTTCTCTCTCCCCTCCTTTGAACCAGTTTCCCCAGGTCTGGCCTCTTGCTCTTGAAGTTGATCTATCAGCTCATCAGTGGTTAGTTCTTCATTGTCCTCCTCCACCAACTCTTCCACATCCTCCCCACTAACCTCCAACCCCAAGGACTTCCCCAATGCCACAATTGATTCCTCAACTGGTATACTCCTCTCAGGGTTAGCCTCAAACCCTTCAAAATCCCTTTTGTCTACACATTCTGGCCACAGTTTCTTCCAAGCAGAGTTCAAGGTCTTCTTAGTCACTCCCTCCCAAGCCTTACCTATAAGGTTTATACAATTGAGGATATTAAAGTGATCTCTCCAAAACTTTCTTAGAGTCAGTTGAGTTTCTGAGGTCACTACAAAGCACCTTTCAAACAGAGCTTTTGTGTACAGTTTTTTGAAGTTTGCAATAACCTGCTGGTCCATGGGCTGCAGGAGAGGAGTGGTATTAGGAGGCAAAAACTTCACCTTAATGAAGCTCATGTCCCCATAAAGTCGCTCTGCCACGTCTGTAGGATGACCAGGGGCATTGTCTAACACCAGGAGGCACTTAAGTTCTAATTTCTTTTCAGTTAGGTAATCTTTGACATTGGGGGCAAATGCATGGTGTAACCAGTTATAGAAAAAGTCCCTAGTGACCCATGCCTTACTGTTTGATCTCCACAGCACACACAAATTATCCTTGAGGACATTCTTTTGCCTGAACGCTCTGGGAGTTTCAGAGTGATACACTAATAAAGGCTTAACTGTATTTGTCAGCCATGCTTCTACCCAGGAAAAAATTTCTCCTCCTATTCCGTGTGCCTTAAGTTTCCTCAATAGCCTCTGGTGTGGAGCTCTATCGAAAGCCTTACTGAAGTCCATATACACAATATCATATTCATTAGCATGATCTACCTCCTCAAACACCTTAGTGAAAAAAGTTAGTAAATTCGTAAGACAGGAACGCCCCTTTGTAAAACCGTGTTGAGTTTCGTTAATCAATTTATGCCTATCAAGATGGCCGAATTGCTCCGGCAATTATTGATTCCATAAATTTTCCCACTATGGAGGTAAGGCTTATTGGTCTATAGTTCAAAGCCAAGGCCCTGTCACATGCCTTGTAAATAGGTATTACATTTGCCATTTTCCACTTATCAGGCACTATGCCAGTTTGTAATGATATGTTAAAAAGATTAGCCAAAGGTATGCTAAGTTCCTCTTTACATTCCTTTAACACCTTTGCAAACAGTTCATCAGGGCCTGGGGATTTGTTAGGTTTTAGTTTCTCTATTTGTCTGAGGACTATATCACTAGTTACCGCAATCGTACATAGTTTATCATTCTGTTCTACATAATCTATTATTTCAGGAATATCGCTAGTATTTTCCTGGGTGAAAACAACCGGTTGGTTAGAACCAAGCTCTGTCATAAGTCGGATGGTACTAATACATTATTTAAGTATGCATACTGGTCAGAGAGCCCATCACAAGTCCACGTCGTCGGTAAACGAGTACGCCGCTAAGTGAGGAGAGGCTATATATACCCATAACATCAGATGTTATTATCAGTGTCAGATATATTATTTGTTGCTCAGTAGTCTGAGAGAATTTTTCTAACCTCTATATTCATAAAGATTAGAGGGAAGAGGAGCGATTGGTGGAATGATGATGTGAAGAGAGTAGTAAGGGAGAAAAAGTTAGCATATGAGAAGTTTTTACAAAGTAGAAGTGATGTAAGGAGGGAAGAGTATATGGAGAAAAAGAGAGAGGTTAAGAGAGTGGTGAAGCAATGTAAAAAGAGAGCAAATGAGAGAGTGGGTGAGATGTTATCAACAAATTTTGTTGAAAATAAGAAAAAGTTTTGGAGTGAGATTAACAAGTTAAGAAAGCCTAGAGAACAAATGGATTTGTCAGTTAAAAATAGGAGAGGAGAGTTATTAAATGGAGAATTAGAGGTATTGGGAAGATGGAGGGAATATTTTGAGGAATTGTTAAATGTTGATGAAGATAGGGAAGCTGTGATTTCGTGTATAGGGCAAGGAGGAACAACATCTTGTAGGAGTGAGGAAGAGCCAGTTGTGAGTGTGGGGGAAGTTCGTGAGGCAGTAGGTAAAATGAAAGGGGGTAAGGCAGCCGGGATTAATGGGATAAAGATAGAAATGTTAAAAGCAGGTGGGGATATAGTTTTGGAGTGGTTGGTGCAATTATTTAATAAATGTATGGAAGAGGGTAAGGTACCTAGGGATTGGCAGAGAGCATGCATAGTTCCTTTGTATAAAGGCAAAGGGGATAAAAGAGAGTGCAAAAATTATAGGGGGATAAGTCTGTTGACTATACCTGGCAAAGTGTATGGTAGAGTTATTATTGAAAGAATTAAGAGTAAGACGGAGAATAGGATAGCAGATGAACAAGGAGGCTTTAGGAAAGGTAGGGGGTGTGTGGACCAGGTGTTTACAGTGAAACATATAAGTGAACAGTATTTAGATAAGGCTAAAGAGGTCTTTGTGGCATTTATGGATTTGGAAAAGGCGTATGACAGGGTGGATAGGGGGGCAATGTGGCAGATGTTGCAGGTGTATGGTGTAGGAGGTAGGTTACTGAAAGCAGTGAAGAGTTTTTACGAGGATAGTGAGGCTCAAGTTAGAGTATGTAGGAAAGAGGGAAATTATTTCCCAGTAAAAGTAGGCCTTAGACAAGGATGTGTGATGTCACCGTGGTTGTTTAATATATTTATAGATGGGGTTGTAAGAGAAGTAAATGCGAGGGTCTTGGCAAGAGGCGTGGAGTTAAAAGATAAAGAATCACACAAAGTGGGAGTTGTCACAGTTGCTCTTTGCTGATGACACTGTGCTCTTGGGAGATTCTGAAGAGAAGTTGCAGAGATTGGTGGATGAATTTGGTAGGGCGTGCAAAAGAAGAAAATTGAAAGTGAATACAGGAAAGAGTAAGGTTATGAGGATAACAAAAAGATTAGGTGATGAAAGATTGGATATCAGATTGGAGGGAGAGAGTATGGAGGAGGTGAATGTATTCAGATATTTGGGAGTGGACGTGTCAGCGGATGGGTCTATGAAAGATGAGGTGAATCATAGAATTGATGAGGGGAAAAGGGTGAGTGGTGCACTTAGGAGTCTGTGGAGACAAAGAGCTTTGTCCTTGGAGGCAAAGAGGGGAATGTATGAGAGTATAGTTTTACCAACGCTCTTATATGGGTGTGAAGCATGGGTGATGAATGTTGCAGCGAGGAGAAGGCTGGAGGCAGTGGAGATGTCATGTCTGAGAGCAATGTGTGGTGTGAATATAATGCAGAGAATTCGTAGTTTGGAAGTTAGGAGGAGGTGCGGGATTACCAAAACTGTTGTCCAGAGGGCTGAGGAAGGGTTGTTGAGGTGGTTCGGACATGTGGAGAGAATGGAGCGAAACAGAATAACTTCAAGAGTGTATCAGTCTGTAGTGGAAGGAAGGCGGGGTAGGGGTCGGCCTAGGAAAGGTTGGAGGGAGGGGGTAAAGGAGGTTTTGTGTGCGAGGGGCTTGGACTTCCAGCAGGCATGCGTGAGCGTGTTTGATAGGAGTGAATGGAGACAAATGGTTTTTAATACTTGACGTGCTGTTGGAGTGTGAGCAAAGTAACATTTATGAAGGGGTTCAGGGAAACCGGCAGGCCGGACTTGAGTCCTGGAGATGGGAAGTACAGTGCCTGCACTCTGAAGGGGGGTGTTAATGTTGCAGTTTAAAAACTGTAGTGTAAAGCACCCTTCTGGCAAGACAGTGATGGAGTGAATGATGGTGAAAGTTTTTCTTTTTCGGGCCACCCTGCCTTGGTGGGAATCGGCCAGTGTGATAATAATAATAATAATAGTTGTACAAGCTTTAATCAGTCCTAATTTTCTGTCATTTAAGAAAAATTTGTTTTTTTTCCTCAATTTTCCATCAAATTATATACTTTTTGTTTTATTACCTTCAGAAAAAGATTCTCTACCATTTCATGAGAAAATTTTTTTTTTTTTTTTTGAAGATTTTTGGACACTGTGGACACTTCAGATCAGGAGTCTGGGCACTTAAGGTGTTAAAAGAACCTTCTTACCTTTGTTCTTGACCAAACACTTAACTTCTTAGTTAAGCAGTCACCTCTCTGGATCCTCACTTCTTGTACATACAATCCTGTAATGAAAATTATATTTCATTCACAAAAGTCTATTCATAGCATTTCTCTTAAAAGCTTTTAACTTTTACTGTAAGCTCACAGGGAAGAAATGACTGAGACTTGGTAAGGAGAGAGGAAGAGAACAGAGTGAGACTTGGCAAGTTGAAAGGAAGAGATGGGGGTAAGAGAATATGATGGAGAGATCAGAAGGAAAATATATGGAGACTTAGGATGGGTGTGCAGGTAGGATTACAGGTTGATCAAAGGTAAGGTATATGGAGTGACCTAGGATGGTTGAGAGGGCAGCATTACAGGCCGTTAGTGGTCTCCTGGTTATCCAGTAAGATCCGGCAGTCTTACATGATGTGAGGATCGCTGTGCTGCTGCTTGTCTGCTAACATAATGTGGGTCATCCCTGAGCATTATGAAGAGAGTGTCAGTCAGGCTTGTCAGGTGAGGACTCGTCCCCCCCACCAGCCACTTACTACATCTTAGATTATAATCAAAATGAAGCACTAAACCACAAGGGCTATACAGCACTACACCCTAGAGCTAGGTGAGAAGTCTTCCCCCCTTTGAGAAACCCCCGACCATGCTTGCGGGCTTATTCCACTCCCTGAGGTGCTGCCTCTCACAGACTTACATGCTTGTCCCTGTCCACAACTCCACCTGTTATTCGGATGGGTGAGGATAGGAATGTGAAGGTTAGCAGGGATAGAGAAAGGGAGAGGAAAAAGAAGAAATGCAATGGGGACTACATTATCAGAATGGGGGTGAAATAAACTCCTAAGAGTATAACAGTAAATTTTCATTTTTTCATGTGAATAAAAATTCAAAATAGAATTCATGTGTAAAGCCTGGGAGCATAACTAATAAACAGAGGAAAGCCAGTATTGTTTATTACAGACTATTTTGAAATCGGTCAAATTACAAATTTCTGATTACTGAATAGTTAAAATAGTCGACTGGGTGGTTTTTTGGGTGCAATCAATAAAATCGAAGACATGCTAGCAAGATAGCTAAGAATTTGGTTGACTGGAACTACATAATTGGCTTCAAACTGGACTCAAATGGGGCAAAATTCCTGATATGTAAATATGCTGACATAGCAAAATTTGCAAAATGCACAATTTCATCAATTCACCATAAAATTTTTTGTTTTTTATTACCTTCAGAAAAAGATTCTCTACCATTTCAAAAGAATTTTTTTTTTCTGAAGATTCTTTGACACTGTGGACACTTAAGATCAGGAATCTGGACACTCAAGAAGTTAAAGATCTATTCACCTTCATTCTTGACTACACACATTCTTTAATAAGCAGTCACCTCTCTGGATCCTCACTTCTTATACATACAATCCTGTAATGAAAATTATAATTTATTCACAAAAGTCTATTTATATCATTTCTCTTAAAAACCTTAAACTTTTACTGCTCACAGGGAAGAAATGAGGGTGAGAGTTGGTAAGCAGAGAGGAAGAGACAAGAGTGAGACTTGGTAAAGAGAGAGGAAGAGATGAGGGCATGAGAATACGAGGGAGAGATCAGAGGGAAAATATACGGAGAGACTTAGGATGGGTGTGCAGGTAGGATTACAGGCTGATCAAAGGTAAGGTACATGGAATGACTTAGGATGACAGAGGGCAGGATTACAGGCCGTTAGTGGTCTCCTGGTTATCCAGTAAGATCCGGCAGTCTTACATGCTGTGAGGATCGCTGTGCTGCTGCTTGTCTGCTAACATAATGTGGGTCATCCCTGAGCATTATGAAGAGAGTGTCAGTCAGGCTTGTCAGGTGAGGACTCGTCCCCCCCACCAGCCACTTACTAGACCTTAGGTTATACTCAGAATGAAGTGCTAAAGCACAAGGGCTATACAGCACTACACCCTAGAGGTAGGTGAAAAGTCTTCCCCCCTTTGAGAAACCCCCGAGGGTAACCCATTGGGGAACCAGTGGGGGACCATGCTTGCGGGCTTATTCCACTCCCTGAGGTGCTGCCTCTCACAGACTTACATGCTTGTCCCTGTCCACAACTCCACCTGCATTAGGATGGGCGAGGATAGGAATATGCAGGTTAGCAGGGATAGAGAAAGGGAGAGGGAAGAAAAGGAAATGCAATGGATACTACATTATCAGGATGGGGGTGAGCTAAACTCTTAAGGGTTATGCAGTACCTTATGAGAATATAAGGCAATAATCACAAAAAAAAAGGTGATCTCCAATTCCTTGACTCAAGACACCTTTCATTAAGGGTTCAATCCAGGTAAAGCAGACAGTTCTAATTCCTTGGTTCAAGAGCCCAGAGTACAAAAGGATACAAGTTGAAACTTGGGAGTGCTGGTAATACAGCACTGCCTGGTTCATGACAGGTTCAATTCCTTGCATTAAGGATCCTCCCAGCCATTGTTCTTGACCATGTACTAATGTTCATCACAAAGCAGTCACCTCCCTGGGTCCTCACTTCTCCACACAATCCTGTAATGAAAATTATAATTTATTCACAAATTCAAATCATTACATTTCTTAGAAAACTCTGACATGTTAAAATATATTTATACCAAAATTAAAATTACGTCTTCAGTGCAACAGTAAGGCTGCCCTCTATCAACTGATAACAAGAAAGCCAATAAAATTGCAAAAATCATCCTAGAAAACACCTCAATGTTGCTAGTACCCAGGCACCTCATCACTAGTACCCAAGCAGCACTAACAATACATATTGCTACTGGTCTCATTTTTCCATTCAGATTTCAAGACATACACAATTAGCTTAACCCTTTTGCTGACTGCTCCATAGTACTACAGCTTTGAGGTAACTGTCTGTGCCATAGTACTACACCAAAATTCTAGAGGCTCATAAGGCTGAGAAGGCTCATAGGCCTACATATGAGAGAATGGGTCTACTTGGTCAGTTAGCACAGTAAACAAAAAATCAGGGTGCCCACAGTGCATTGTGGGAACGCCACTTAGTACCCATTGTTCACCATGCCTTACAATAAGAAAACCCTCACTCCCTGTCGAACTGGGAATCTCCTCTTCCCAAATGACAGTTCTAATATGGATGGAAGTGATCCAAAGAGGAATTCTATGGTTTTGAATGAATTGTGACCAAAAGCAATGCTCAGGATATCAAAAATAGTGAGCAAAACCTTGATGGCCCTCAACCTTCCACTGGTCCATCTGGGTCACATTTAGTTGCACCTTACCATAAGCATAAGCTTGTATTTTCCCATGGCCAGGTCTCAGATCTGAGTAATGGTGATGACAAGGTGGATTTTGATTTTCTTGCTCTTGATGGCCATTCAAGTAGCGACAACAAGGAAGAACATTCACCAGTGATGCCGCATGCAGTCTGGTAGTGTGCCATATGCAATTCCAAGTGGACGGAATACATCCCATGGCCCAACACCAGGAACAGTGTGACAATTATGTGGCTACAATTGGGATGGATAATATACCACACACATCAGTAGGTGGTGGTGGTGCCATGCGGGGTGCAGCACTAGCAACAGCCAGACTGGAACCCATACTGCTGACTCAGCACATCCATGACCCAGGGCATCCTCAACCAGCCCCACACAACCTGCACAACCACAGCTAGCTATTAACATCCAGTACTCACCAGCAAACCACATCTGAGATTGGCAGGAAAATGCAAATTTTGTGCCCCATCCCCATCAATTTGATGACAATAACAGTGGAATCCTGCCAAATTGTACCCTTGGAAACACTGCATGTGAAGTGGAATTCTTTGAACTGTTATTTGACAAACTCTGGTGGTAAATGTCAGTGAAAACAACAGGTACAATGATTATACAATGGTTTTACCACAGTCACAACTACACTGGTGAAAGGAGACAACTGTGGCTGAGATGTATTTGTTTTATGCCACAATAATGCTTATGCCACGTATGTATAAGCACAATATTCAATTATACCAGTACTCACCAGCAAACCACATCTGAGATTGGCAGGAAAATGCAAATTTTGTGCCCCATCCCCATCAATTTGATGACAATAACAGTGGAATCCTGCCAAATTGTACCCTTGGAAACACTGCATGTGAAGTGGAATTCTTTGAACTGTTATTTGACAAACTCTGGTGGTAAATGTCAGTGAAAACAACAGGTACAATGATTATACAATGGTTTTACCACAGTCACAACTACACTGGTGAAAGGAGACAACTGTGGCTGAGATGTATTTGTTTTATGCCACAATAATGCTTATGCCACGTATGTATAAGCACAATATTCAATTATACCAGTCCACTGACCTCTTAATTTCTACCCCAGACTTCAGTAATATTATCCTCATCAACAGACTTCTACTGTTACGTATGCTACACTTCTCTGATAAAAGACCTGACAGCAACCACAGATTATACAAGATAAGAATGTTTTTATGCATTTTATGCATTAATTGGTTGTGTTGGGAGCAGTTCGACTTTTGAGGTTCCACTGTATTAATAATTATTATTATTATTATTACAATAATACATATGCACTAATATTAATATTATTAAACTTAAATATAATAATCATGTCCACTCATTACTTACCTTAAAATATCTGTAGTCTTAATGTAGAGTGAGAGGTGAGTAAACAAGATTAAATGAGAGAGAATGAGAGGGTAGAAGGTTGGCGAGTTATGTAAAGAAACGTCGTTGTTGTTACCAGCCCGGACACGAATGGTTTCTGTTCACTCTGTCAAGCCGACCAGAAAAACATCTCATATTTGTTAAGTTATATGTTTATATGTTATGTAGCATGTTTATTATATAATTTTGAAAAAGAAATCATAGATGGATTAAGCAAAATGCCTACATTTAATGCACCTCAGTGATTATTATTGTGTTATTATCATTATTAATATGGCATTTTCAAGACCAATTACACTCTTAATGAGTGACTCAGAGAGACAAGCAGACAGAAAGACAGACACAGGTAGACAGAAAGACAAACACACAGGTAGACAAAAAGGCATACACAGGTAGACAGAAAGACACACAGGTAGACATAAAGACAGACACAAGTAGACAGACACAGAGGTAGACAGAAAGACACACACAGGTAGAAAGACACAGGTAGACAAAGACAGACACAGGTAGACATAAAGACAGACACAGAGGTAGACAGAAAGACAGACACACAGGTAGACAAAGACAGACACACAGATACAGACAGACAGATAAACAGACACACAGAGATACAGAAATATACAGGCAGATACAGACAGGTTTATGTGCAACAGTGAAAACAAATTGAGAGTTTGAGAGTAAGAGCCTTTCTTGCCACAATCTCCAGTGCAAGATTCAGACTTCATCTTAGGGGCCATGGTGAAATTTACTGTCCAGATAGTACAGTTAATACAGTATGATGCTGCTGATAGGACAGGGTTATTCAAACTGATACTGCCTGCATGACACATTGCCGCCGCGAGTATCGTCAAATATTGTACAGTGGTGTGCATCAGCTGGCCCAGCCAAGCTGCCAGATGCACGGTCGTAAGTCGAGTGGACTTATGTCGAGCAGGACGTAAGTCGTAAGTATTTGGAAAAACTCGCACATGGACACACTCGCAAGTAGAGGCTCCACTATACATGTCAGCTATGGTCTGTATACCTTGTACATGTATGTACTTGTATACCTTGTACATGTACTTGTATACCTTGTACATGTACTTGTATACCTTGTACATGTATTTGTATACCTCGTACATGTACTTGTATACCTTGCACATGTACTTGTATACCTTGTACATGTACTTGTATACCTTGCACATGTACTTGTATACCTTGTACATGTACTTGTATACCTTGCACATGTACTTGTGTACCTTGTACATGTACTTGTATACCTTGCACATGTACTTGTATACCTTGCACATGTACATGTACTTGTATACCTTGCACATGTACTTGTATACCTTGTACATGTACTTGTATACCTTGTACATGTACTTGTATACCTTGTACATGTACTTGTATACCTTGTACATGTACTTGTATACCTTGTACATGTACTTGTATACCTTGTACATACACTTGTACATGTACTGTATACCTTGTACATGTACTTGTATACCTTGTATACCTTGTACATGTACTTGTATACCTTGTACATGTACTTGTATACCTTGTACATGTACTTGTATACCTTGTACATGTACTTGTATACCTTGCACATGTACTTGTATACCTTGCACATGTACTTGTATACCTTGCACATGTACTTGTATACCTTGTACATGTACTTGTATACCTTGTACATGTACTTGTATACCTTGTACATGTACTTGTATACCTTGTACATGTACTTGTACAAATACAGATTAATACTGAACAATGGAAATAAGTCACTGACTTTTTTTGGGTTATCCTGGGCTCTTTACACATATACTGCTATGTGTGATAATCTATATAACTACACATATACTGCTATGTATGATAATCTGTGTAACTACACACACACTGCTATGTATGATAATCTGTGTAACTACACACACACTGCTATGTATGATAATCTGTGTAACTACACATACACTGCTATGTATGATAATCTGTGTAACTACACACACACTGCTATGTATGATAATCTGTGTAACTACACATACACTGCTATGTATGATAATCTGTGTAACTACACACATGCTGCTATGTATGATAATCTATGTAACTACACATACACTGTTATGTATGATAATCTATGTAACTACACACATACTGCTATGTAAAATAATCTATGTAACTACACACATACTGCTATGTAAAATAATCTATGTAACTACACACATACTGCTATGTAAAATAATCTATGTAACTACACATACACTGCTATGTATGATAATCTATGTAACTACACACATACTGCTATGTAAAATAATCTATATAACTACACATACACTGCTATGTATGATAATCTATGCAACTACACATACACTGCTATGTATGATAATCTATGTAACTACACATACACTGCTATGTATGATAATCTATGTAACTACACATACACTGTTATGTATGATAATCTATGTAACTACACATACACTGTTACGTATGATAATCTATGTAACTACACATACACTGTTACGTATGATAATCTATGTAACTACACATACACTGTTACGTATGATAATCTATGTAACTACACATACACTGTTACGTATGATAATCTATGTAACTACACATACACTGTTATGTATGATAATCTATGTAACTACACATACACTGTTACGTATGATAATCTATGTAACTACACATACACTGTTACGTATGATAATCTATGTAACTACACATACACTGCTATGTATGATAATCTATGTAACTACACATACACTGCTATGTATGATAATCTATGTAACTACACATACACTGCTATGTATGATAATCTATGTAACTACACATACACTGCTATGTATGATAATCTATGTAACTACACATACACTGCTATGTATGATAATCTATGTAACTACACATACACTGTTACGTATGATAATCTATGTAACTGTACTTGTGTTAACCTGAATAAACAAACTTACATTGACTTTTTATATTATGCAGGTAATTTACACTGTGATAATTGTACTTACATGTACCTATATAAACTTACTCCACTCAGTTTCTCTGGTAATTTGGTAATTACTCTGGTAATGACCAAAGTATAAATTACAACAATAAAATATTGGCTACTGTGGTTATTTACATGTTTATAATAACTGTATTTATGTACTTAAATAAACTTAATTAAAACCCACCCCATAAATACCTGGAGTTTACCTGGAGAGAGTTCCGGGGGTCAACGCCCCCGCGGCCCGGTCTGTGACCAGGCCTCCTGGTGGATCAGGGCCTGATCAACCAGGCTGTTGCTGCTGGCTGCACGCAAACCAACGTACGAGCCACAGCCCGGCTGGTCAGGTTATTTGTGTGGTTCTTTTAATAAAAATTTTGAAGTAAAATTACTTGTAAGTCACATTTATAATATTATACATTATTATAATCATAACTAAGCACTAAATCCACATGGCGCTTTTATTTAAAATATATTACGAATTACGTCAGGAAATTATTTATTCTAGTCTACTGAGACATCAAGGAAGGGGGGGTTGCCTTGATACCACTGAAGGGCTCCTGATCCAGGAAGTTAGAGCTGCTCTTCCCCTTGTATTACCTCCTATTCCAAATTGTATCTCATAAATTGTATCTCATAAATTGTATGTCATATATGTATCTCATTATTGTATCTCATAAATGTCAACCTGTGACCCAATCAAACTTTGTTACTATTTAACCCTTAAACGGTCCAAACGTATATATACATTCACGTGCGTAGCGCCCCAAACGTATATATACGTTTTATTTTTCATTCGTTCAAAATTAGCGCGATAGGCCTGAGTCGCCTAGACATGAGAGAATGGGTGTGCGCAGTATACAAAAAATCTGGGACACCTGGGTACCACATGGTAGGACCAGTTACATTCAGCTCCATCCTGGGTCAACATCATGGCACATCCTCGTGATTCACTCACGCCTCATTGTATTAACACTCTACTATTCGAGTGTTTAGTGGATTTGACACCAATGGGGCCAGTAATATTCAAGGAATTAGTGAAAATATCGACGATAACCCAGATGACCCCCAGCCCATCACCTCTGGGGTAGTGACACCTGTCCTAGGGCCAAGCACCTCTGGGGTAGCCAGTGTGGCCACATCAGACCCTAGGCCAAGCACTTCTGGGGTGGCCAGTGTGGCCACAGAAGACCCTGGGCCAAGCACCTCTATAGTGGCAAGTGTTACCCATAGGCAACTTTGCAAGAGGAAACTATCATTTTCCTGGTGTTTTAGTAGTGATAGTGAAAGTGATGTAAGTGATGATGAGATTGATTTTATGCCAATTGAGGATTCGTCTAGTGATAGTGACGTTCATTATTCACTAGTGAAACGTACTTTTAGGTGTCGTTATCTACGTTCAGGCAGTGTGCCATATGCAATCCCCAAGGGTCGTGGCAGGTCACGATCCAAAACCCCGGCCACTGATAGTGAAAGTGATCACAAAGGGGAGTATGCGGGGATGGAGGAAGTAGTGGTGGGTGGCATTGTGCCTGGACCACATGGCGCAGTGGGTGGACAGACAAAGGACCGCCCGGCACTCCCTCAACCATGTGCTGCCTCCACTCCTCTCCCTCCTCCTCCTGCCCCCCGTCGCCCCATGCCACAGGTCCACCCTGCACCATGTGATTGTGAGTGGAACTGGACACAAAGTATATTCGTGCCAAAGCCTTGTGATTTTGATGCTAGTGGAAGTGGTATCCAGCCAGAAAGTCCCATAACGAATGAGTCTACAGAGTTAGACTATTTCCAGTTGTACTTTGACGAGCCTATAATGAACTTGATAGTGACTCAGACAAACATTTATTACCAATATGTCATGAACAACACAACAGAGATTGGAGAATCATCACGGCTGCACAGGTGGAAAGACACAACAGTGGCTGAAATGTATTTATTCCTTGCCACTGTCATGCTTATGCCACATATCTATAAGAACAATATACGTAATTACTGGTCTACAGACCACTTCATCAGTACTCCAGTTTTCCGTGACCTCCTTCCCTGCAACAGATTCATTCTGTTGCTATGAATGTTGCACTTCGCAGACAGAAATACGCCAGACAGAAATGACCTTCTATACAAAATCCGGGAAGTGTTTATGTATTTGAAGCAGAAATTCAGTGTATACTTTTATCCCTTCAAGAACATTATTACAAAAAAAAGTATTTTTTAAAGATGGTAAGATTTACTCCTTTTGTAATAAAGAGTTCGGGATACATAAATACACACATTAAAATAAATTAATCTTTAATATAATATAAAAATCAACTATCTTTGGTCTAGAGGTATTTGAACTAACATCTAATAATATATACATGTTACAATAATAAATTATAATTAGCATCTACTAAAATAATAAATAATAATAATTCGTGACCCTACACAGAGTACAACTCTCTTGACACTACTGTGTCACTATATATATATCTCTATGCTAAAATAATAAATT
Organism: Cherax quadricarinatus; assembly: GCF_038502225.1. Taxonomy (NCBI): domain Eukaryota; kingdom Metazoa; phylum Arthropoda; class Malacostraca; order Decapoda; family Parastacidae; genus Cherax; species Cherax quadricarinatus. The sequence continues at coordinate 18,105 of NW_027199404.1, read as the reverse complement.
AAGTAACATTTAAAATAATAAATTACAATCAACTGCGTTTCTCACGACACTTATCCGAGTTGTGACGCTCTTACTCCACCGTGTCACTTGATACCCTTTTCTCCATGTAATACACACACTTTCGCAACCGTGTCACACTTGACACCCTTGTCTCTGCGTCACACTACCCGCATAGCGTCTTTGTCGAGGCCAGTCACATGACACTATTCAATGTACACTACAACCAGGCCATCTTCAGTGTCACACGACACCCTTTTCTTCTCAGTGTTCCACTATGGTCCTGTAGCATATCTCAGTGTTCCACTCCATCATACGTCCCTAAGTGTCACACTACGGTCCTAGCCCAGTTCAGTGTAACACTCCAACCTTTTCTTCATGTAATGTCCCACTAAACAGCATCAGATGACTCCGGCCCACAGTTGACAAGCGTAGGCGGTGAGTCCGCAGACATCACCGGTAGTCCAGTAAATACTCTCCAAAGCCGGTTGACACACCGCTAGCCGAACACCATGCTGCAAGCTCACTGAATGCGGCCGTCAAGTAACTGAGGCCAACAGACTCAGTGAGCTGCGGTGAGTGGTTCTTCTAACGCCAGTAGATGGGTACGATTAGGTGTTCAGGTACCTACTGCGTAGATGCGTACCGTGAGGTGCTCAGGTACTTAATGTTTCTAAAGCCAGTAGATGTGTACCATTAGGTGTCCAGGTACCTACTGCTTAGATGCGTACCCTGAGGAGTTCAGGTACTTAATGTTTCTAAAGCCAGTAGATGTGTACGATTAGGTGTCCAGGTACCTACTGCGTACCCTGAGGAGTTCAGGTACTTAATGTTGCTGAAGCCAGTAGATGTGTACGATTAGGTGTCCAGGTACCTACTGCTTAGATGCGTACCCTGAGGAGTTCAGGTACTTACTGCTTACATGCGTACCGTGAGGTGCTCAGGTACACAATGTTGCTGAAGCCAGTAGACATGTACCCTTAGGTGTTCAGGTACCTACTGCTTAGGTGCGTACCAAGAGGCACTCAGGTACTTAATGTTGCTGAAGCCAGTAGACGTGTACCCTTAGGTGGTCAGGTACCTACTGCTTAGGTGCGTACCCTGAGGTGTTCAGGTACATACTGTTTCTAAAGCCAGTAGATGTGTACCATTAGGTGTTCAGGTACCTACTGCTTCTAAAGCCAGTAGATGTGTACCATTAGGTGTTCAGGTACCTACTGCTTAACTGCGTACCGTGAGGTGTTCAGGTACATAATGCTTACATGCGTACCGTGAGGTGCTCAGGTACATAATGTTGATGAAGCCAGTAGACGTGTACCCTTAGGTGGTCAGGTACCTACTGCTTAGGTGCATACCCTGAGGTGTTCAGGTACATACTGTTGCTAAGGCCGGCTCAGCAGTCCCCACTATGAGTTTGATGACGTACCCAGTGGTACTGCCGGCCGGCAGGTTAACTATTTAACCGCTAGTTTGGCAGGGGGCCGCAACTGTTGTTGATGAGTCCTTGATTCTGTTCAAGGGATGCCTGTCATTCAAGCAATATATACCGAGCAAACATAATTGCTTTGGTATAAAACTTTTTGTTATGTGTGACTGTGAGAGTGGTCTTGTGTTGGATGTAATTGTATACACAGGGAAAAACACACTCGATGATGACAACAGGATGTTGGGCATTTCCGGTGATGTTGTTCGCAGGATGATGGAACCATACCTTGGCAAGGGCCATACATTGTACACAGACAACTGGTATACAAGCCCTATGCTTGCTGATTTCCTACGTGTGAACAATACGTGAACAATATGTGTAACAGTGAGAAGGAATAGGAAACATATGCCAAGGTTCACTGGAGGCAGTGTTGAAGGTGAAGTGCAAGCGTTTCATGCTAATGACATCATGGCACTGACGTGGCATGACAAACGAGACGTGACATTGCTATCAACCATCCACAGAAACGAGATGGTACAAACAGACAGACTGAGCAAGTTCAACAACGAACCTATTGTGAAGCCACTTGCTGTCGTGGACTATACGAACAACATGCGACTAGTTGACAAGTGTGACATGATGATAGGGTTTGTTGACTGTGTGCGTAGGAGTCACAAGTGGTATATAAAACTGTTTTTTCACCTTGTAGACAATGCAGTGCTCAATGCATTCAATATGTACGAAGTAAAGACTGGAAAACGACAACGTTTTGCAGATTTCTCTCTGAATTTCATCAAACAGATAGCAAGAAAGTATGGTACCACACCTGTACCTTCCCCTCAACAGTGACCTGTCACACCACAACCTGTCCCCCAACCACAGCCAGTGGGGGAAGTGCCAGACCGAATCACTCCTAACTGTCACTATCTGGTACCAATACCACCTACCCAAAAGAATAAGAATGCCCAGAAAAAGTGTATTGTGTGCTACCACCAAAAAATGACCCCAACAGCGGAAGGACACACGATTCATGTGTCACCAGTGTGGGGTGGCACTCTGTATGAATCCATGCTTCATGGAGTATCATACAATTGTGGAGTTCTAGAAACGTAAGTGGGACATGTAAATAATTGTATATAGTTGTAGATAATAATGTGTGATTCAGCCAGGTGTGCAAAATCACCTGTCAGTGTGTACATAAGAACATAAGAACATAAGAATGTAGGAACACTGCAGAAGGCCTACTGGCCCATACGAGGCAGGTCCTTATCAAAACGACATCTACCTAAAGCCACCCAAGAAATAACTCCCGTACCCCATGACACCAATCAAACCCAGCCCCTCCCACTCATATATTTGTCCAGTCTCTTCTTAAAGCTACCCAAGGTCCTAGCCTCTATCTTCTTCTTCTGATGACCAGAGCTTTGGTAAGATGGGTAAGGAAGAAGGATGGGTAAGGATGGAAATATTGGAAAAGGGTGGGAGGGGGGGGAGAGGTAGGATATAAAAGGTAAGTGGCCCAACCACTTTGGTGCAAATTAAAAAGTGTATGTGATTTAATAAGATATTCTTTAAGAGGTATAATACTAACCCATCAGAGTCACATAGATATAATAGGTATATAACTACATGACTCTGAATTGGTAGTAATTATACAAGTTGCAATTGCATTTTTTTTTTTTTTTTTTTTTTTTTTTCGCAGTTGCACAACAGATATTTATACGACAGGAAAGGCAATGATTTTCTGGCCAGTTTATAAGTTCGTGACAATAGCTTCTTAATGGTGGTGTCCAACAATAGTCAATAGCATAATTTTACATTAGAAAGTTATTTAAGATGTCTCCCTAATTGGGGGCGATGATTTTCTCAGTATACATAGAAGGGTTCTGGTGGTATCCAATCTTCTTCGTCAGGTAAGTTACTCAAAATCATGGGTCGAGGGTAATCATCTTTATGAATAAAACGACGAACCCTCTGTGGGAGAGTCATTCTTTGAGTCCTGTGAGGCGGAGTATTGATGGTGTAATCGGTGGTATTTATCACTTGTATAGGATGTTCTCTATCTGGCATGTATAGTTCTTGCATTGTATAAAGTTGTTTCTTTTTTAGAGTGTCAATGCGTACATTTACCTAGCCTCTATCACCCCACTGGGAAGACTGTTCCACGCATCTACAACTCTGTTAGAAAACCAGTACTTACCTATGTCCTTTCTAAATCTAAGTTTATCCAACTTAAATCCATTATTCCTGGTTCTTACCTGGTTCGACACCCTCAGTACTTTATTAATGTCTCCCTTGTTTATGCCCGTCATCCACTTATACACTTCAATGAAACCTGGCTAAAGCCTGATACTACAGATGTCTATACCATTCCTGGTTACACAGCCATACACAACTGTAGGCCAGACCAACAAGGGGGTGGCACAGCCATATACTACTCAGACCAACTAGAATGTATCACTAATACTTGCACAAGAGATGAACATGGGGAATATATAATAGCCAAATTCAAATCCAAATACCTACGAAAACCTCTCACATTGATAAACATCTACAGAGTTCCACAGTCAAACATTAGCCAATTTAGTCAAAACCTAGGAAGTATGATAACTGATGCACGCATGAACAAAGATCACTTACTACTCTCAGGTGACTTCAATATAAATCTCCTGCAAGACCAGGACCCACACGTTACTGAATTCACAAACACAATGAGTAACTGTATGTTGCTACCAACAGTAACAAAACCTACAAGAGTTACAGAGACTAGTGTTTCCCTACTTGACCACATCTGGACCAACACCATATCCCCTTTAAAATCAGGCATAATTACAGATAATACCACAGACCACTACCCTACTTTCCTCATAACAACTCTTGGTAAATTACCCCAAGACACTACTAAAGTCACCTTCAGACTTCACAATGAGGCAGCCATTAATAACTTCACAACAGCATTAGCAAACATTGATTGGCACACTGAGCTAGAAATCAATACAGATATTGACGAATGTATTAATAATTTTCTAAAAAAGACTCAATACCTCTATAACAAGCACTGCCCTAAAAAAACTAAGCAGATGACAGCTAAGAGACTGAACAGTCCCTGGCTAACACCCAGCATTCTCAAATCCATAAATACAAAACACCAATATGAAAAACAGTACAGAATGGGTCACATAACCAGAGACCAAACAAAACGTTACTCGTCAATCCTAACCAGCCTGATAAGAAGGGCAAAAAAATTGTATTATGAGAACAGATTATCCAACTTACGAGGTGATATAAAAAAGACCTGGAAAACCCTATCAGAAATTCTGGGAACAAAAAAGATATCACGAAATAGCGAAATAAAATTAGCAAAATCAGATGAACCCCAACTCCCACCAACAGAAACAGCAAACAGACTCAATGATTTCTTCTCCACTATAGGACAAAACCTTGCCAATAAAATCCCAAGCTCAGATACCCCACCAAATGACTACCTCACCGGCAACTACCCGAACACACTGTTCCTAGCTCCGACTAACCCATACGAAGTCTCCCTTATTATCAACGCACTAAAAAACAAGGCAGGAGATTTAAATACCTTACCACCCTTTATATACAAAAAAGTGTCACAAGTGCTATCACCAATCATTGCAACACTCTTTAACAAATCCATTGAATCCTCCACCTTCCCTACAGTACTCAAAATAGCAAGGGTCACCCCGATCCACAAAGGAGGAGACCAAACAGAGTTGAATAACTATAGGCCAATATCCAACTTACACCCTCTCTCAAAAATCTTCGAAAAATTAATTCATAAACGAATCTACTCCTACCTTATCTCCCAAAACATACTCAACCCCTGCCAATTTGGATTCAGGCCTAATAAAAATACTAATGATGCTATTATACACATGCTAGAACATATATACACTGCAATAGAGAAAAAAGAAGTCCCACTGGGGATCTTCATTGACTTACGTAAAGCTTTTGATACAGTTGACCATGACTTGCTCCACGTAAAATTATCACACTATGGTATAAGAGGGCACTCCCTCAACTACCTCAAGTCATACCTCAGCAACAGAAGCCAATATGTGTACGCAAATGGGGCAAACTCTTCTGCACAACCAATTACAGTTGGTGTCCCACAGGGAAGTGTCCTTGGCCCTCTTCTCTTTCTCCTATACATAAATGACCTACCAAATGCTTCTCAATTACTCAAACCCACACTATTTGCTGATGACACAACATACGTCTTCTCCCACCCGAGCCCAGTCACGCTAGCCAATACTGTAAATACCGAATTACAGAAAATATCTACCTGGATGAGTACTAACAAACTTACACTAAACATTGACAAAACCTACTTCATTCAGTTTGGTAACAGAGCTACAGATGTCCCTCTTAACATAATGATAAACGGATCACCTATCACAAAACTAACAGAGGGAAAATTCTTAGGAATCCACCTTGATAATAGACTCAAATTTCATACACATATACAACAAATTTCTAAGAAAATTTCCAAGACTGTAGGCATACTATCGAAGATACGGTACTATGCTCCACAGTCAGCCCTCCTGGCCCTATATCACTCTCTTATTTACCCCTATCTCACCTATGGAATTTGTGCATGGGGCTCAACAACAAGTAACCATCTCAGACCACTAATTACCCAACAAAAGGCTGCAGTTAGAATGATAACAAATTCTCACTACAGGCAGCACACTCCACCAATATTCAATACACTCAACCTACTCACCATACAAAACATCCATACTTATTACTGCACCTATTACATACATAGAACACTCAACTCTGATATTAACCCTCCCCTCAAACATCTCCTTGCCAACCTCAACAGAACACATGACCATAACACAAGGCACAGATCACTCTTTGATATTCCTCGTGTCCATCTCACGCTATGCAAAAACTCAATGCACATAAAAGGCCCTAAAATCTGGAATTCATTACCTGTAAATATAAAAGAAACACTACCTGTTTATAAATTCAAGTCTCTTCTCAAAGATCACTTACTCACCCAAAACCAAATAAATACTGAATAACTGAACCTTATAAATTGTATATCTTAAATGTTTCTCACAATTATATCACATAAATGTTAAACCTAAAACCCAATCTAACTTTATTATTTTTTAAATTCACTACCTAACAGAATACTCCATTCTACTGAATTTACAACAATGCATGCAACCATATGACCTGTCTTTGTAATACTCACTTGTGCTTTATAGTAATCAGTTTACATTAATGTTTTTCACTGATTTCATCATTGCTTAGTTAATCTTAAGTTAATTTTAAGCCAGCCCGTAATGCTATGCATAGTATAAGTGGCTTTGGCATGCTGCTCTTATCTGTATTTTTTTTTTTTTGTACCTCTGTAAGTGTGCTCAAATTATAAATAAATAAATAAATAAATAAATAAATAAATGATATCTCCCCTCATTCTACGCCTCTCTAGAGAGTGGAGATTTAAGGCTTTAAGTCTATCTTCATACGGGAGGTTCCTTACACAGTAAATCATTTTAGTCATTCTTCTCTGTATGTTCTCTAATGAGTCTATGTCCATCCTGTAGTAAGGGGACCAAAACTGAGCAGCATAATCTAAATGAGGCCTCACTAGTGATGTATAGAGCTGCAAAATAACTTTTGGACTTCTGTTACTTATACTTCTTGAGATAAATCCAAGTAATCTGTTGGCTTTGTTGCGCACACTAAGGCACTGCTGTCTTGGCTTTAGATTTCTGCTTACCATGACTCCCAAGTCTTTTTCACATTCTGTATGACCAAGCTCTACTTCACCTAGATTATAGCTTCGAGGGTTATTTTCATTACCAAGGGCAAGTACCTTACACTTATCCACATTAAACTTCATCTGCCATTTTTCAGACCAAGACATTAATTTGTTCAAATCGTCCTGGAGTTCATTGATATCCTCCTCAGAGTGAATTATACGGCCTATCTTTGTATCATCAGCAAACTTACTCATGTCACTAGTAATCCCTTCATCAAGGTCATTAATGTAAATTATGAACAGGAGAGGGCCTAAAACTGATCCCTGTGGAACGCCACTAGTGACTAATCCCCATTCAGATTTCACTCCATTAATGGTAACTCTCTGCTTTCTATTGGTAAGCCATGCCTCAATCCACGCTAGAACTTTACCTCCTATACCATGAGCTGCCACTTTTCTTAAGAGTCTCTTGTGAGGTACTCTGTTGAAGGCTTTACTAAAATCCAAATAAACAATATCATATTCCTTATCACTGTCAACTGCCTCAAAAGTTCTATTGAAGAACGTCAGTAAGTTTGTCAGGCAGGAACGACCTCTCGTGAATCCATGCTGAGATTCATTTATCAAGTTATGCTCTTCAAGGTGACTTCTGATAATGTCAGCTATAATTGATTCTAATAACTTGCCCACTATAGATGTCAGGCTTATTGGACGGTAATTTGAAGGAGTGGACTTATCCCCTGATTTGAATATTGGAACCACATTAGCCATCTTCCACAACTCTGGCACAACACTGGTAAGGATGGACGCATTGAATACACTCGTTAATGGCTGACTAAGCTCCATCTTGCATTCCTTAAGTACCCTTGAAAACAACTCATCGGGTCCCGGGGACTTATTTTGTTTCAGTTTGTCTATCTGTTTAATAACCATGTCCCTCGTGACAGTAATATTAGTTAACTTAAATTCATCAGGAACTAAATAATTGTTAATTACTGGAATCTCATTTACATCTTCCTGTGTAAAAACTGACAAAAAATAGTCATTAAATAAGGAACACATTTCCAGTTCATTATCCGTCAGCTGTCCATTCCCAGATTTCAGAGGTCCTACTTTTTCCTTCACCTTCGTCCTATACACTTGAAAGAACCCCTTTGGATTAGTCTTTGATTCATTAGCAACTCTAATTTCATAGTCACGTTTAGCCTTTCTAATCGCCTTTTTTACTTCTCTTTTAAGCTGAACATATTGGTCAGTAAGGTTAACCTCTCCTCTTCTGATGCGCCTATAAATTCCCCTTTTCTCCCCTAATAGATGCTTTAGCCTCCTGTTAACCCATTTGGGATCGTTATTATTAGACCTAATTTCTCTCTGGGGAATGTATATACTCTGGGCACTGTGTACATTATTAAGAAAACAATCATAAAAGCAGATCCCTTCATATTCATAAGCATGATTATCGTCAATAAAATCATTAGCTAGATAACCCCAATCAATATTAGACAGATGTTCCCTAAGTCCATTATAATCGGCAGAACGAAAATCAGGGATTTTTACTGTATTATCATTATTCTTGCATTCCCAATTAATGCTAAAAGTGATGGATTTGTGATCACTTGCGCCAAGCTCTTCAGTGATCTCCAGATTATTCACGAGTGTTTCCTTATTTGACAAGACTAGGTCTAGCAAATTATTACCCCTGGTAGGCTCAGTTACGCTCTGTTTCAGAAAACAGTCCTGAACTGTTTCCATAAAGTCACTGGACTCTAGATTACCTGTCAAAGAATTCCAGTCAATTTGACTAAAGTTAAAGTCCCCTACTATGACTATGTTACTGTGTAAAGAAGCCCTAACAATTTCGTCCCAAAGAAGTCTCCCTCTATCGTGATCCAAGCCTGGAGGTCGGTATATTACACCTAGAATTAGTTTTTCTTGACCCTCCACGAACTCTACCCAAACAGACTCTGTTACTGCTCCATCTATTTTTATACCTGTTTTTATGCAACAATTAATATTTTCTCGAACATACAATGCAACTCCTCCCCCTTCCCATTACATCTATCCACATTGAACAACTTAAATCCCTGAATATTACACTCAGCAGTCATATCCCGATTCTTTAAATCATACCACGTTTCAGTTAATGCAATGATATCAAAGTTCCCAGCACATGCTACCAAACATAGTTCATTAATTTTATTTCTTGCACTTCGACTGTTAGCATAAAATACCATCATATGTTTTTTCTTCTGCACATTTTTCCTATTCATCTTTGTTTTTACACAATTTCTGAAATTATCATTACCCAGAGTTACTACATGACAGTTACTATTAAGATTCTTAATATCAGAGCATAAATCAATGTATCCATACTCATTATTAATGATTTCTAAACCCATACCTCTAACTAATCCTAGTTTAAAGTCCTAACAACCCCCTCAACTGAGTTAGCAAGAAAACCCACACCTGCCCTGGATAAGTGAACCCCATCCCTGGCATACATGTCATTTCGGCCATAGAAGTTGTCCCAGTTGTCAATGAATGGTACTGCATTATCCTTACAGTGTTTATCCAGCCAACAATTAATACCAATTGCTCTGGACAACCATTCATTACCAACACTTCTTCTTGGCAAAATGCCACATATAACAGGGCGCCCCCCCTTCTTCCTAATTATTTCTATAGCTGTCCTGAACTTTCTAACTAAATCCTCACTTCTACGCTTGCTTACATCATTGCCTCCAGCACTGAGGCAAATAATAGGATTGATCCCATTACCGTTCATGATGTTGTCAAGCCGGCTAACAATGTCCTCCATCCCAGCCCCAGGAAAGCATACCCTTTGTCTCCTACTCCTGTCCTTCAAGCAGAATGCCCTATCCATGTATCTAACCTGGCTATCCCCAACAACAACAATATTCTTACCTTCCTTGTTGTCGTTCGTCGTGATGATCCCAGTAGTCGACTCACATTCGTCGGTTAGCACCGAGAATGCGTTGGAGGTTTCCACAGGAGTTTCCACAGCAGTCTCTTTCTTCTTCATCGTTTCTGGCTTTCCATTCGTCTTCTTGATCGTCAACTTCGTCGTCCCCTGCTGTCCAGCCACTGACCACGATCCCTTCTTGACCTGAGGACTCGAAACAGGAGGACTACTACGAATCCTCTTGTTTTCCTCGGTCAATCGCCGTATCTCCATCTTCGCTGCCCTCAATTCTTCCTTAAGTTGCTGGTAAAGTTGCTCGATGTTGGGCATCTTGGTTCAGTCCACGGGAGCAAACAAGACACTTCTTCACAGAGTTAAGTACAGGTCACCACTGAGTTAAGTACAGGTCACCACATGTGTGTTTATGACAATGTGATAAAAATTTTGTATGTAATATTGGTGTATAAACAAAAATTGGCATTGATATCAAATGACTTACTATGAAACATAATTATCATATGAAAACCAAGAAAATGAAAAAAAAAATGGAAGAAAACGGTAAATATGTTGAATTTGTGCAAGCAGCAGTGCTTCATGTTGCCGTCAGGTGATTGCCAAGTGCCAACTTCGCGGCCTCATACCTCGGTAAGTACTAAAACACTTAAAAAAAGTGCTCTTTTTTTCTATATAAAAAAAAGATTTTTTTTTTTCAAAATATTCGGGGCGCTGCGCGAGTGAACGTATATATACGTTTGGACCGTTTAAGGGTTAACTTCATTACCTAACAGAATACTCCATTCTACTGATTACACAGCAACACAGTAAATGACCATATGACCTGTCTTTGTAATACTCATTTGTACTAAATTGTTATCTGTTTTACAATAATTTTTGTACCACTGAATATATCATTGCTTAGTTAATGTTAAGTTAATTTTAAGCCTGCCCATAATGCTCTGCATACAAGGGGCTTTGGCATGCTGCACTTTAAAAATTGTATTCTTTGTACTTTTCTGTATCATGTTCAAATAAATAAATAAATAAATAAATAAATAAATACTTAACCCTTTCAGGGTCCGTCCCGTAGATCTACGGCTGGTCGGTGAGTGTCCAAACCGTAGATCTACGCCAAAATTCTAGCGCCGTCAAATTTAGCGCGAAAGCGCTCATAAGCCTACATATGAGAGAATGGGTCTGCACCGTGGGTGTGCGCCGTAAACAAAAAATTTAGGCGCCTGCATAGCATTGTGGGAACGCCGGCTCAGTCACCCTTGTTCACCATGCCTCGTCGCAAGTCAGCTCTCACTCCCCGGAAAATTGGGACTCTCCTCTTCCTGTCTGATAGTTCTGACACTGATGGAAGTGGAAATGAAGACGAATTCTATGGCTTTGATAAGTTAGTGACCGAAAATAATGACCAGGATATCGATAATAGTGCAGAAAACCCCGACGATCCTCGACCTTCTACCTCTGGTGTGGGCACTCGTGACTCACCGTCGGGTGTTCCTAAACGTAAGAGAAAACTAATATTTTCCCGTGGCCTGGCCTCTGACTTCAGTAATGACGATGATTCTGACGTGGATTGTGATTTTATTGCGCTCGACGATCATTCGAGTAGTGATAGTGAGGAAACATATTCACCAGTGAAGCGTCGGTATGTTCGCCGCCGCATGCGCTCGGGTAGTGTACCCTATGCTGTGCCCAGGGGACGGAGTACATCCCGGAGTACATCCTGGAGTACATCCTAGAGTACATCCCGTGGCCCTACACCCGTTTTAGGTAGTGATAGTGAGGATGATGTGGCTACACTTGGCATGGATGGGCCACAGACATCAGTGGATGGTGTTAGTGGGGCTGGTGGTGGTAGTGGCACCGCCATGCGTGACTCGCTGTGCCACGCGGGAACCCACGCTGCTGACTCGTCAGTTCAAGGACAAAGCGGAGCGTCACCCACCAGCCCACCACAACCACCCATACAACCAGCCTATGATGTCCAGTATCCACCAGCAAACCGTATCTGGGATTGGCAGCAAAATCCCAATTTTGTTCCCAGCCCTCACCACTTTGATGACTCGCAAAGTGGAATTCTACCTACCTGTCCCCTTGGAACCACGGCCAATGAACTGGAATTCTTTGAATTATTCTTTGACCAGCCATTGATGGAAATTATTGTCAGGGAAAGTAATAAGTATTTTCAGTACACCATGGCAAATACGATCTTATCACCACAGTCAAGACTACACAGGTGGAAAGAGACGACTGTTGCAGAAATGTATTTGCTTTTTGCAACAATAATGCTTATGCCTCACGTCTATAAGCATAATATAAAAGCATACTGGTCCACAGATCGGCTAATTTGTACCCCATCCTTCAGTGAAATAATACCAGTGAACAGGTTTATCTTACTGTTACGTATGTTGCACTTCTCTGACAAAACCAGGCCTGACAGAAGTGACAGGTTATACAAGATTAGAAATGTTTTCATGTATCTCAAACAAAAGTTCAGGATATACTTTTATCCATTCAAGAATCTTGTAATTGACGAGTCTTTGATTTTGTTCAAAGGTAGACTGTCATTCAAGCAGTATATACCGAGCAAGAGGAACCACTTTGGTATAAAATTGTTTGTACTCTGTGATTGTGACAGTGGCCTGGTGTTGGATATTGTTGTATACACGGGTAGTAAAACATTGAAAGATACCAAGATGTTATTGGGTATATCAGGTGACGTAGTGAGAAACATGATGGCACCTTATCTTGGTAAGGGCCATACATTATATACCGATAACTGGTACACAAGCCCATTACTCAGTGATTTCATGCGAGTGAACAAGACAGATGTGTGTGGCACAGTGCGTTCTAATCGTAAACATATGCCCAGGCTCAACGCAGGTGTTCGTGGTGATGATGTGCAGGTGTTTACTGCCAATGACATCATGGCATTACGGTGGCATGACAAACGAGATGTCACATTGTTGACAACCATTCACCGTAATGAAATGCAAGACAGTGGCAAAGTTGATCGAGTGACTAATGAACGTATTCGAAAACCAGTGACAGTGATTGATTATACACAAAACATGCGCTTGGTTGACAAGTGTGACATGCAGATTGGTTTTGTTGACTGTGTTCGTAAGAGTTACAAGTGGTACATGAAACTTTTCTTCCATCTCATGGACATTTCAATGCTGAATGCATATAATATGTACCAAATAAAGACTGGTAACAGACCACCGTATGGTGAATTTTGTTTGTCTGTTGTCAGACAACTCATAATGAAGTACCAGGTAACAACACCTGCAATACAACATGGTCCTCGAATTCATCACAATATACCCAAGTGTTTGAGAAGAGAAGGTGATCATTTCATAATACAGCTTCCTTCACCTCAAAAGAAATTTGCTCAGAAGAGATGCATTGTCTGTGCACAAACAAAACGACGGCAACAAAGACGCAAAGACACTCGGTTTATGTGTGAGGAATGTAAGGTGCCTCTGTGCATGGTGCCTTGTTTCAAGGAGTTCCACAAGCTCCAGCAGTTCTAAAACCATGTCCAGTGATTGTAAATATGTAAATATATGATAGAACATTAGTATTATACAATATTTGTGCATGTTTATTGTAATAAACAACAGTGGTAAACAATAATATGATAATAACTTTAGTGCGGTTATTGTGTTCAATACAGTGAGTATATGTATATCAATTATATACAGTATTGGTCTCTCAGGCCCCAAATGTTAGTACGAATAGAAAAAAATTGGAAAAGAAAAGAAAAGAAAAAACAACTAAAACAACAAAATAATATAATACGCGTATGTGGAATTCGTCGATGTTGCTGCCACCACATCATTTTCTACAAACTTCTTGAACATAAGAACATAAGAACATAAGAACGAAGGAACACTGCAGAAGGCCTACTGGCCCATGCGAGGCAGGTCCAAGTCTCCTACCGGCTTAAGCCAATGCACCCAACCTAGTCGGGTCAGGTCACATTGACTTAAGGGAGGAACACGGCAACCGACCTGGTAGCACAAGCTATCAGGTCAACTCACACCCACCCACATCCACTCATGTATTTATCCAACCTATTTTTAAAGCTACACAACGTTCTGGCCTCTATAACGGTACTTGGGAGTTTGTTCCACTCATCCACAACTCTATTACCAAACCAGTACTTTCCTATATCCTTCCTGAATCTGAATTTTTCCAACTTAAAACCATTGCTGCGAGTCCTGTCTAGGCTAGATATTTTCAGCACACTATTTACATCCCCTTTATTTATTCCTGTCTTCCATTTATACACCTCAATCATATCCCCCCTAATTCTACGTCTTTCTAGAGAGTGCAGATTCAGGGCCCTTAGTCTATCCTCATAGGGAAGGTTTCTGATACATGGGATCAACTTTGTCATCCTCCTTTGTACATTTTCCAGAGAATTTATATCCATTCTGTAATAAGGTGACCAAAACTGTGCAGCATAATCTAAATGAGGCCTAACCAAGGATGTATAGAGTTGAAGAACAACCTGAGGACTCCTATTATTTATGCTTCTTGATATGAAGCCAAGGATTCTATTAGCTTTATTGCGAACACTTATGCACTGTTGTCTTGGTTTCAGATTACTGCTAACCAGAACTCCTAAATCTTTTTCGCAATCCGTAATACTAAGATCTACATTATTTAGTTTATATGTGGCATGGTTATTGTCCTGTCCAATATTTAGAACTTTGCATTTGTCTATATTAAACTGCATCTGCCACTTCTCCGACCACTGCATCAGTCTATTCAAATCTTCCTGGAGTGCTCGAATGTCCTCGTCAGAATGAATTCGACGGCCTATTTTGGTATCATCGGCAAACTTGCCGATGTCGCTCTTTATGCCCTCATCTATGTCGTTTATGTAGATTGTGAACAGCAGGGGGCCCAACACTGACCCCTGTGGAACACCGCTCGTGACACTTCCCCACTCTGATTTCTCCCCATTTATGCAAACTCTCTGCTGCCTATTTGTCAACCATGCCTCTATCCAGGAAAAAATTTCTCCTCCTATTCCATGTGCATTAATTTTCCTCAATAGTCTCTGATGTGGGACCCTGTCAAAAGCCTTACTGAAGTCCATATACACAATATCATATTCATTACCATGATCTACCTCCTCAAATACCTTAGTGAAAAAAGTTAATAAATTCGTAAGGCAGGAACGCCCCTTTGTAAAACCATGCTGAGATTCGTTGATTAATTTATGCTTTTCAAGGTGGCTACGAACTGCCTCGGCAATTATTGATTCCATAAATTTTCCCACTATGGAGGTTAGGCTTATTGGTCTATAGTTCGAAGCTAAGGACCTGTCACCTGTTTTGAAAATAGGTATCACATTTGCCATTTTCCACTTATCTGGCACCATGCCAGTTTGTAGTGATATGTTGAAAAGATTAGCCAAAGGTGTGCTAAGCTCCTCTTTACATTCCTTTAGAACCCTTGCATACAGTTCATCAGGGCCTGGGGATTTGTTAGGTTTTAATTTATCTATTTGCCTAAGGACCATGTCACTTGTGACCCTAATAGTGCACAGTTTATTATCGTCCTGTTCTACATAATTTATCATTACTGGAATATCGCTGGTATCCTCCTGTGTAAAAACTGAGAGGAAGTATGTGTTAAAAATTCTACACATTTCCTTATCACTGTCAGTGAGCTGACCCGAGGAACTTTTGAGTGGGCCTATCTTGTCCCTGATCTTACTTCTGTATACCTGAAAGAATCCTTTTGGGTTAGTCTTCGATTCTCTTGCAACTTTAACCTCATAATCTCTTTTTGCTTTTCTAATTCCCTTTTTTATTTCTCTCTTTAACTGAATATATCGATTTCCCAATTGCCCCTCTCCTCTTTTGATTTGCCTATATATGCCTCTCTTTTGACCAATCAGATATTTTAATCTATTGTTCATCCATTTAGGATCATTTTTGTTTGATCTGATTTCCCTATTTGGAACATAATTTGACTGAGCAGCTAGAACTATGCCCTGGAAAGCATCATATCGGCAACCATCACCACCTACCTGACCCTTAGTCAGGTCATTCCAGTTCAGCCCACCTAAGTAATTTTTCAGTCCTATGAAATCAGCCAAGCGAAAGTCAGGGACGGAGACTTGATTGCCATTATTAGGGGAATTCCATGATATATTAAAACTGAGTGATTTGTGATCACTTTCCCCAAGCTCATCATTAACCTCAAGATTATTAATTAGTGTTTCCCTACTGGCAAGAACCAAGTCAAGGAGGTTATTTCCCCTAGTTGGCTCTGTCACAAACTGTTTTAAAAAACAATCCTGGATCGTATCAAGAAAGTCACCTGACTCTAAATTTCCTGTCAAATTGCTCCAGTCAATCTGTCTATAGTTGAAATCTCCCATTAGCACAACATTTTCGTATGTAGATGCCTTACGAATTTCGTCCCATAGAAGTTTACTGCACTCCCTATCAAGATTTGGGGCCCTGTAAATCACACCCAAAATTAGTTTTTCTCGGCCCTCGAGAAGCTGTAACCAAACAGATTCAGTGGCTGACGCTTCTAATTTAATATCTTGTCTAACACAACAATTTAAATTGTCTCTGACATACATCGCTACTCCACCACCTTTCCTGTTGACCCTGTCAGTGTGGAATAATTTATAGCCTTGTATGTGACATTCAGAGGGCATCTCTCTATCTTTCAGATTGAGCCAGGTCTCTGTTATAGCAATAATATCTATGTTTCCTGCACTTGCAATTAATCTTAGCTCATTTATCTTATTTCTTACACTCCTGCTATTAGTATAGTAAACCTTAAGGGAGCTAGTCCCTTGCTGCCCTCTGCTGTCCCCCTTTGTTTGCTGACCTGATCTATTGTCTTTATTTATAACTTCATGCTGAATGCCATTTATACATTTACTGTTTCCAACCCAAGTGTTGCAACCTGCTTGTTTCCCACACACACCCATACCTCTATCTTGGCACTGTATCTCGGTAAGTACTGATCAGATTCTAATTTTTTTTGTTTTATTACCTTCACAAAAATATGCTCTTTAATTCTGTAAGAAAAAATAATTTTTTTTTTTTTTTCAAAATTTCTTGGACACTGGTGCGTGACTTCAGATTTTGGCCTTGGACCCTGAAAGGGTTAAAAGCCTCTTCAAATCCACAATCTTTGTAGCAACTTTTTATCAAGAGCAAATGGATAATTTTCAATAACAAAAACTTTGGCAAAATTTCTTGCCACTACCAACATCATGACCCAACAAAGTTATACTAAAATGACCAACAGATAACTTCTAGTCATTTACATTTACTTGAAATGTCCTAAATCTCTCCAAGAGATATTCAAAATGGGATGCAGGTTCATCCCACATATTACAAACTAACTTCAGTTATTACAACCAGGTAAGCTTTAAAATCGTACGAGAGCCTCATTGATAAATATTATAAAGACAGAAATCTACAATACTACATACCTGGTAACTTTAACCCTTTGACTGTCGAGGTCGTATATATACGTCTTACGAGGTACGGTGTTTGACGTATATATACTCATAAATTCTAGCGGCTTCAAATCAAGCAGGAGAAAGGTGGTAGGCTCACATGTGAGAGAATGGGTCTGTGTGGTCAGTGTGCACCACATAAAAAAAATCCTGGAGCATGCAGTGCATAATGAGAAAAAAAAATCCAACTGTTTTTTTAATTAAAACGCCGACTTTGTGGTCTATTTTTGTATAGTATTTATGGTTGTATTATCGTTTTCTTGATCTCATTTGATAGAATGGAAAACATATTATAGAAATAGAGGTGATATTGATTGATTTAACTCTAAAAAGAACCTGGAAATGGAACTCAAAGTAGGGGAAATGTTTGAGTTTTGCCGAAGTTCAAAAGTAAACAAATGATGTCATTATCCAATAAATGTCCAACTAGCCATTCTAATATGCAGTCATGAATGGGTTGATGTTATTTATACAATTATTACAGTATTGCA
>NW_027199403.1:0-32573 GCF_038502225.1 Cherax quadricarinatus | reverse complement strand
AAAGAATCAAAGAGACATCCCCAGACATAATAGCACTCACAGAAACAAAACTCACCAGAATAATAACAGATTCAATCTTTCCATCCGGATATCAAATCTTCAGGAAAGACAGAGGGAGGAAAGGGGGAGGAGGAGTTGCACTGCTCATTAAAAACCAGTGGGGTTTTGAGAAAATGGAAGGAATGGATGGCATGAGCGAAAGGGACTACTTAGTAGGAACAATCCAGTCTGAGGGACATAAGGTGATAATTGCAGTAATGTAATACCCACCACAGAACTGCAGGAGGCCAAGAGAAGAATACGATGAGAGCAACAGAGCAATGATCAACACACTAGCCGAGGTGGCCAGGAGAGCACACATGGGGGGAGCAAAGTTAATAGTTATGGGTGATTTCAATCACAAGGAGATTGACTGGGAAAACCTGGAGCCCCATGGGGGTCCCGAAACATGGAGAGCCAAGATGATGGATGTGGTACTGGAGAACCTCATGCATCAACATGTTAGAGACACTACCAGAGAGAGAGGAGAGGATGAACCATCAAGGTTGGACCTTGTATTCACCATGAGTAGTTCGGACATCGAGGGTATCATGTATGAAAGGCCCCTGGGAGCTAGTGATCATGTGGTTCTGTGCTTCGACTACATAGTTGAGCTCCAAGTGGAGAGAGTAGCAGGAATAGGCTGGGAAAAACCAAACTACAAAAGGGGGAGCTACTCAGGCATGAGGAACTTCCTTCAAGACATTCAGTGGGAGAGGGAACTGACAGGAAAACCAGTACAAGAAATGATGGACTATGTAGCAACAAAATGCAAGGAGGCAGAGGAGAGGTTTGTTCCCAAGGGAAACAGAAATAATGGGAAGAACAGAACGAGTCCTTGGTTCACCCAAAGGTGTAGGGAGGCAAAAACTAGGTGTACTAGAGAATGGAAAAGGTACAGAAGACAGAGAACTCAGGAAAATAAAGAAATCAGCCGTAGAACCAGAAACGAATATGCACAGATAAGAAGGGAGGCTCAGAGACAATATGAAAATGACATAGCATCAAAAGTAAAGACTGACCCGAAGCTGTTGTACAGCCACATCAGGAGGAAAACAACAGTCAAGGACCAGGTAATCAGACTGAGGAAGGGTGATGGGGAATTCACAAGAAACGACCGAGAGGTATGTCAGGAGCTCAACACAAGATTTAAAGAGGTATTTACAGTGGAAACCAATAGGACTCCAAGAAATCAGAACAGGGGGGCACACCAGCAAGTGCTGGATGAGGTACATATAACCAAGGAGGAGGTGAAGAAGCTGCTATGCGAACTTGACACCTCAAAGGCGGTGGGACCAGACAACATCTCTCCATGGGTCCTTAAAGAGGGAGCAGAGATATTGTGTGAGCCATTAACAAAGATCTTCAACACATCATTTGAAACTGGGCAACTCCCTGAGGTATGGAAAATGTCAAATGTAGTCCCAATTTTTAAAAAGGGAAACAGACATGAGGCACTAAACTACAGACCTGTATCACTAACGTGTATAGTATGCAAGGTCATGGAGAAGATCATCAGGAGGAGAGTGGTGGGGCACCTGGAAAGAAACAAGTGTATAATTGACAACCAGCACGGTTTCAGGGAAGGAAAATCCTGTGTCACAAACCTACTAGAGTTTTATGACAAGGTGACAGAAGTAAGACAAGAGAGAGAGGGGTGGATCGACTGCGTATTTTTGGACTGCAAGAAGGCTTTCGACACAGTTCCTCACAAGAGGTTACTGCAAAAGCTAGAGGACCAGGCACACATAACAGGAAAGGCACTGCAATGGATCAGAGAATATCTGACAGGGAGGCAACAACGAGTCATGGTACGCGACGAGGTGTCAGAGTGGGCGCCTGTGACAAGCGGGGTTCCACAGGGGTCAGTCCTAGGACCTGTGCTGTTCTTGGTATACGTGAACGACATAACGGAAGGGATAGACTCAGAAGTGTCCTTGTTTGCAGACGATGTGAAGTTAATGAGAAGAATCGAATCGGACGAGGATCAGGCAGGACTACAAAGAGATCTGGACAGGCTACAAGCCTGGTCTAGGAACTGGCTCCTTGAATTTAACCCTGCCAAATGCAAAGTCATGAAGACTGGGGAAGGGCAAAGAAGACTGCAGACACAATATAGTTTAGATGGCCAAAGACTGCAAACCTCACTCAAGGAAAAAGATCTGGGGGTGAGTATAACACCGAGCATATCTCCTGAGGCGCACATCAATCAGATAACTGCTGCAGCATACGGGCGCCTGGCAAACCTACGGATAGCGTTCCGATACCTCAGTAAGGATTCGTTTAAGACTCTGTACACCATCTACGTCAGGCCCATACTGGAGTATGCAGCACCAGTTTGGAATCCACACCTAGTCAAGCACGTCAAGAAATTAGAGAAAGTGCAAAGGTTTGCAACGAGACTAGTCCCAGAGCTACGGGGATTGTCCTATGAAGAAAGGTTGAGGGAAATCGGCCTGACGACACTGGAGGCCAGGAGGGTCAGGGGAGACATGATAAGGACATATAAAATACTGCGCGGAATAGACGAGGTGGACAAAGACAGGATGTTCCAGAGAAGGGACACAGACACAAGAGGTCACAATTAGAAGTTGAAGACTCAGATGAATCAAAGGGATGTTAGGAAGTATTTCTTCAGTCATAGAGTAGTCAGGCCATGGAATAGCCTAGAAAGTGATGTGGTGCAGGCAGGAACCATACATAGTTTTAAGGGGCAGGGAGAGAGAGGACCTAGTAGCAATCAGCGAAGAGGCGGGGCCAGGAGCTGTGACTCGACCCCTGCAATCACAAATAGGTGAGTACAAATAGGTGAGTACACACACACACACACACACACACACACACACACACACACGCACGCACATTTGCTGTGATAGGACGTGCAAAATGACTAGGACACATAACTAACCTCGGAAATGATCTTACCTAGTAAACTGAATTTCACTGAAGTCATTTATAAGCAGATCAGCATTTTCTTTGATTTAATAGACATGTGATGAGTAAATCTACTATAGTATATAGAGTATAGGATGAGACAGATAAGGAATAAATCATTATAATTATCAGTATCACCGTTAACTCAATTATCATCATAATAATCATCATCATGAGTGCGGAAGCGATCAGTCACAAACATCTGATAATTAAAATAGGGAAAGAGGGATAAAGCTATTAATATAACTAATCTAACTAATATAACTAATCTAGAAAAAAGTTATTGATTTAGAGACAAAGAAATTACTTAGATAAATAACTGAGAACACCATTCATCCTGTAAAGTCAACACAGCAGAATTACAAGTACGTATCCTCTAACAAAGCGTAATGTAACCATCCTTTAATAACAATATTAACACAGCAGAATGACAGCTATTTGTTCGTAATAGTAAAAACTTGGAACATATAATTAATTATAAATTTATGTTTGGGATTTTTAATGATGTTGATATAATGGTTGGTTTAGTGACCTTCCAAATGAAGACTGGAAAATCAGTTGCACTGCATCATATACCATTATATATGTTAAAGCTTGAAATAAGTATATAACTTGTATGCAGTTTTTTTTACCTGTCCAAGGTATAGATAATCTTGAAAAGACTTTAGACTTCCATCTTCTGGTGGGAGGTGCATACGAAGACCAATCTACAGTGACAGTTCCTCCTGTCCTCCTGGATGATGCTGTCGGTGCTACATTATTGGATACCAACTACCTCAGTCTTCCTGTCCTCCTGGATGATGCTGTCGGTGCTACATTATTGGATACCAACTACCTCAGTCTTCCTGTCCTCCTGGATGATGCTGTCGGTGCTACATTATTGGATACCAACTACCTCAGTCTTCCTGTCCTCCTGGATGATGCTGTCGGTGCTACATTATTGGAGACCAACTACCTCAGTCTTCCTGTCCTCCTGGATGATGCTGTCGGTGCTACATTATTGGAGACCAACTACCTCAGTCTTCCTGTCCTCCTGGATGATGCTGTCGGTGCTACATTATTGGAGACCAACTACCTCAGTCTTCCTGTCCTCCTGTCTTCAGTTGTCGCTTCTTTTAAGGTTCTATATTTGAAATGAAAATATATATATATATATATATATATATATATATATATATATATATATATATATATATATATATATATATATATATATATATATATATATATATATATATATATATACTCATTGCCAAATAAAGAAAGCGATATTTGTGTATGCAATAATTTCGCAAAAACCATTCTGAACCTAACGAAAAAAATATATTTCATTGCGTTTGTTTATTATTAAAGTATTGTAAGCTTATCTAAAATATATTTAGTTTGATTAGACTAAATTAAATTTCGCTTGTTATAATAAGGTTAGGTAAGTTTTCTAAGGTTCTTTTGGTACAAAATTATTAAATTTTACATAAACATAAATGAAAAAATATATCTTCAAACATATAAGAGAAAATTTTATAAAGGACATAATTTGAAATGTGTTCTTGCTAACTGAACATTTTTACCTATTCGACACGACATAGTAAACACAGTAAAGAGTGGTTGTTTTGCATATATATATGTATATATATATATATACATATATATGTATATATATATATATATATACATATATATGTATATATATATATATATATATATATATATATATATATATATATATATATATATATATATATATATATATATATATATATATATATATATATATATATATATATATATATATATAAGTAGGTGTCAAAGCGGCTGAGTGGCTCCTACCTCTCAGCGGTCTCCTCCTCTCAGCGGTCTCCTCCTCTCAGCGGTCTCCTCCTCTCAGTGGTCTCCTCTTCTCAGCGGTCTCCTCCTCTCAGCAGTCTCCTCCTCTCAGTGGTCTCCTCTTCTCAGCGGTCTCCTCCTCTCAGTGGTCTCCTCCTCTCAGCGGTCTCCTCCTCTCAGCGGTCTCCTCCTCTCAGCGGTCTCCTCCTGAAAGGGCTGCGGCTGAGTGGCTCCTTTTCCTGAGTGGCTCCCTTTCCTGAGCAGACTCCTCCCGCCCGACCGGAACCCGCCCGTGCCGACCCGCGCCCGCCCTCACGCCCGCCCGCGCCTTCTGCAGCGCCTTCTGCCGCGTCGTCCGGATCGCCCCCGCTCCCCCGATTTTTTTCCGATTTTTTTCGAATTTTTTTTGAATTTCATTTTCTTGTGCTCTCCATCTCCTCGGATCAAATTTTTGAGGTTCCCCCTCCCACTTTCACCCCATCCCAAATTTTTTCGAATTATTTTTTAATTTCATTTTCTTATGATCTCCATCTCCTAGGATCAAGTTTTTCTCGATATCAACTTTTTTGAGGGTCTCCTTCCCACTTTCACTCCCATCCCAAATTTTTTCGAATTTTCCTATGACCTCCACTTCCTTGGATCAAGTTTTTCTCGATATTAATAATACAAAGACTCCACTTCCTTGGATCAAGTTTTTTTGATTCCCCCCTCTGGGGGTATGCATTCAAAATGGACTCCCACTTGCCTCCCATATTCTCTGCTCCAATTCCTCGGATCAAGTTTTTCTCGATATCAATAATACAAAGATTTCCCCCCACACCTCTCACCATCCACTTCTACCCTCTATGTCCAAGTATTTCTCAATAACAATAATACAAAGACTCCATCTCCTTGGATCAAGTTTTTGGATTCCCCCCTCTGAGGGTAAGCATTCAAATGAACTCCCCCTATGGGGCATAGTACTTTCTCTTACTACAGGTCTAAACATGTGTGACGTCACCCCACCTGTGTTTACTCGGCGGTCAGTGACGTCACGTGATGACTTCTCACACACAGGCTGAATCTTGTCGACTTCCCCCTATGTCAGTGATGTCACGTGATGACCACACACACATGCTGAATCTTGTCGAGCAGACAATAACTTAAAACGCAGGATAACATTATTTATTATACAGCCAATGCTTTTCATATACATCCAACAAAAAAATTCATTGAAAAAAGGTACAATTCATTGACTAAAATCAACATATTTTTTTCTTGAAGAAATTCTGTGCATTTTGTTCTGGATCTTCTTCGTCATCGCCATCTCAGTATTACACATTTCATATACAACTTAGGGAAAACATTTTCACTCTTAACCCAGGATAACCCAAATAATTTCACATTTCAGGATAACACTAATACACAATATTTTCATTATTTATTTATTATACAACCAATACATTTCATATACATTTCTGGTAATACAACATGCGAATCACTCTATTCTCCTACGTTTAGATGGTGGAATATCAGGGTGACCATAAGCCAAGGATTCATTAGTATTCAAATGATACCTTTTATCATCAAAGGCTGACAAGCCTCTCTTATTAGTTCTTACTGTACATATTTCACCTTTTACGTTACTTATAGCGTTACACGTGAATAATTCCCTATCTACATTTGTTAAAACATTCTTGTATCTTGCATGAGTTAATAATGGCATAAAATGTGAAGGGATACCCTTGGCTCTACTGACAGTAGTTGATCTTCCAGCAATCTTGACAGAATACATTTTAGCTTTCAGTGCTATCAACTCACTAATATGTTTATCACACATTTCAGATTTCAATAACCCCAGCTCACCTTTTCTACTATTATCATATAAGGGATGATCAGGACTGAAATTTGAAAAATCCATATATCCTAACAAAGGTTCACTTTTTAACTCGGTGTACAAATCTTTACATTTCAAGCTAAAAATATACGAGTCAGTATCGGTATAAAGAAGTCTTACATCATCACCATAATGTTGTTTTAAAACTTTATACCAAAAATGATACAATTTCTTTTTAGCAATCTCAAGAATTTGAAAACCGAGATAAAGTGGTTGTTTAACTTCTAATTTCTCTTTGTTGTACAAATCACTTTGTCTTGATTCAAATGTGTGATATTTTTTAAGAAAGGATCTTTAGCCGCTCTAACAAATGCTTTCTCATTATTGATATATCTATAAGACTCAGCATACTTTGTAATATTCAACAGTGATTTCCCATATATGGCGTTATTATTTAATTTGAAAGCTTTTGACTTGATAGGACATCGTGTGGCTGTTCTCTGTGCAATATTAGTTGTTATGAAAGGTTCTAAAAATTCTGACTGAGTATATTCATATATGGTATGAACCTTTTCCACCTCTAACCCAAGTTCCAGTAATAACTGTAACAAATCTAGACTGATCAAATAATTTTTCTAAGGTAAATGACTGGCCACTAATTTCGCATTAGATTTGGGGCTCTTTCTACCTTCATTTTTCAATATAGATTCACAATAAGGAGATAACATCTCTTCTGATATATTCATGTGTGATAATATCAAAGGAAGTTTATCAGTACGTCTAGCTACCTCAGGGGACATGGGTTTGGTATCACATTCTATCCAATGACCTTTTTTGACCTTCACACGAAACATTACTTAATCCCACATCGAGGAAAGCAATCTTCTCATTCGATAATTTTCTGATACCATTCTTTGGAAGAGCTTCTACCATCGCACTAGCATACAAAGAATTAAAATCTAGATATAAAATATGAGTGCCCATTCCACTCTCAACATCAAAATTGGGATTAATTAAGGGATTATCTGCTTTAGTATATTGATTAATTGCACACGTAAACCCTCCTCTGAGATTCCTTTTAATCAAGTCATATAACTCATGGGAATATATCATATCTAATTTTACATTAGTTTTCAAGAGGAATGCATCCCAACTGAATGAAGGTAAACTTATATAATTACTAACATCTAGCTTATAAATATCTTTGAGTGTTTTACGCCACTCCATGAAGACATCGGCTAACAATCTTGAGATATAACATCAAATAATCTCCCAAAGTCTTACATTTACCCAAGTCAAACACTTTCAAAGTATCATGATCATAATCTTCCTGGCTAATAGCACTATTTCTCAAAGAATTAAAAAAATGTTCTTTACTCGGTAATTTTGTTTCATCGAGTTTCTTTAAACTATCAATATAATCATAACACAAAACTTGTTTTCCTTTACATAATAAAGGTAAGACATCCTGAGGCACATCTTTCAGAATAGCCTCTGTATATTTCAGTGATTTACCTGCCTTGATATGTTGATCTGCTAAAGTGGAAAGAGATCCATTCAATAAAGACAGAGAATCTTGAAACCTAACCTTACCTATGTCTACTTTCAAGAATTTGAGTCCTTGTTTCGAATGAAGTTCAATGTCATATTTATCAATCTGAAATTCCTTTAAAATTATTCCTAAATCATACGACATGTTATGACAAAAAAGTAATAATTTCTCACTCTTATCTTTACACTGCAAATTACAACGAGCACAATATGCACCAATATAATTATTGAAATTTAAAGTATTGTCATAATGTTTATGTTTGTCTTGGGCATTTTTGAAGGTGTTACTACATAATTCACAAGTGATCTGAGAATCATGTCTCATCTTATCCTCCTCTGTCATATGGATTACATGATACTCTCTTCTAAACTTTATTTTAGTCCATTCACCACTAACATTTAAAATGAAATGATTAACAGCATCCTCCCCCTTATAACTCTTCATACACACTATTTCTCCTTTGCGATCAAATATAATATAACAATAGGCAATAGCTTTATGACGAGACTCAATTTTACCTGCCAGGAGAGTGGTGTCTAATGCACATTCGAAATCAAATACACCGATATATTCGCTGGAATGTGTATGACTAAAATTTTTAAAGTGTACTGTTGTTCCTTCCGAGGGGAATACGAGAATCTGATTGATTTTACATCCATCTTCGTGGATATCTAACTCTTCCTGTGTATTCAACTTCATCAAACAACTATGACAGTGCTTCTTTACATCATGATCCTTCATTATCGTTCTAACATACCCGTCAAAATCTTTGATTAAAACCAAATGACTTTCATTCAACAATAACGCACACATGATGTCCTTATATTTCTTATTCCCCTTACGACACACAGCCACAAATGTCCCACCTTGATCCTTTCTTAATTGATAAACATATAATGACACTTTATTTTCCTTCTCTAATATACCTAACTTATCACGTATAATGGGAAAATCATCTATAGAAGATTTTGCATGATTAAGACATCCTTTCTTAGTAGTAACTGCTCTGCGAATATGTTTCTATGACATGTTCTTTTTATGACATTGATAGGCAGCAAAAGCACGCAGTACACATAACCCATCATTAATCTCTGGATTAAATACATATTGGTTCCCTCGCAGTTTCTTGGGATATGCCACATATGATCCTACTTGTACTCTGAATTCTACTTTAACATATTCGATACTGAAAGATTCGATTTGATCTATGATCCAACTAGATCCTTCCTGATCTTGCAACTCTGTCTCGTATCTTTCTAATATTGTTCCCACCCATCGATCAAATACTTCAGAGATTTCCTCTTCACTTACTAACTCAAACGCTAAATTTATCACAAATTGTCCATTTTGATCATCACCCGATATGTTTTGACGTAATGTGCTTATAACTATAATCGGGTGGATTCTGAGCGACATTGCTAGAGGTGATCTATCATACATATCTCGCATCTGATCTATAAAATAATCCCTATAAGCATGTAAATACATTCTTAACTCTCTGTTATAAGTTGAAGGAACACTATATTTCCTCACTGTATGCCTGCCTCTAAAATTCTGGATGTATGTGATAATTTCTGGTCTCTCATCTTCACCTCCACTATTGTGTGCGACATTACTGTCAGACCCGTCATGTGAGGTAGTTGCTCTCTCATCATCTTCATTAATGGGGACAGAAGTATCCACACCTCCCACTGCACCCCCGCACTGTGAGGTACCAACACTCTCATCTTCATTCCCCATCGCACCTCCAAGATGTGCGTCACTACTCTCAGTTTCATTCACAACAGTACCAGGTGTATTTCCCGCAGAGGAAAAAGTATATCCAATTCATAACCCAAAATATTTTTACGTATTAAGTTTTCAAATGAATAGAACAAAATCTTTCACCGTTCTCGGTTTTTACATATTACGAATTAAGATTTTAATGAATAGAACAAAAATCTTTTCTCGAGTGACTAACACAATTTTTCGATAAATATTTTTCACAACAAAAGTAAAAAGATCACAATTTGGATACATACCTGTTTCTACAGCCTTCTTCCATAATACATCTATGCGATCCCACTCATTCTGTAATTCTAACAACCTCTCATCGCGATGTACATCGCTTCTCTTGATTTCCAACGATCGTCGCCTTCTTATCGACAATCTCCTCTTCTCACTAATGCTTCCAAGTAATTCGCGTATATTCTTTTCTTGTCCTCCGTTAAGAATTTCACTTATTAACGCACTTTTCTAGTAAAAATTTCACTCGTATGTTCCAACAACAAAATTAACCCAAAACATTTTTTCCGTTATATCATTAAACTTGTTAAATAATATCTGTTCACCACATATCAAGATTTTCTAAGTACAACTTACCTTTCTCCATGATGTGTGGATTCACCGTTGGAAGATGAGGTCAGCCAGGCTTGACGGGTAGAAACACAATCCTCGCTCTGAGAGACTCCTCGACCTTATATGGGTCACCCCCAAAGTATTGCGTCATGATTTTTGTACACCCCCCCTCCCCCGACGCCATGAAATGCTGTTCACATCCAAGGTAGAAAATCACATAGTCATTACGTATCTCCTTACCGAACATCCGTGTCAATCGGTACCATAAAGTAACTAATTTTGGTGAGGTAGTCCCGCTCCGCAACAGGAGGTTACTCCTCATTAACTTAGCTGTTATATATCTTGAAAACCCATTAACACTTACAGTGTACAAGTCACCTCTCTATGGTAAACATAATCTCTCTCGACAGTACAATGAACTTGACAACATACACATCTGCTGACGTTAATATATTTCGTTATCCATCAAGGATTATCATTGCCGGTTATTCGAATAGTGGCAAATCTTATTTCACATCAAAATTATTAAAGTTATACCATGAGAAATTTCATAACATTATAATATGCGGGGTGACATCACATCCCTTAGAACAAGATTCAGAGATATCTCATAAATTAACATTAAGTAAAGATATTATCGACCCGCAGAATGTCATTGCATCACCTGATGAAAATACAATAATTATTGTTGATGATCTATTTTTAAAAGCTGGTAACAGTGAAATTATTCTCGAATGTTTTACTAAAGGTAGACATCATAATATAAGCATTATTCTGATTACTCAAAATATATTTCACGGAGGACGATATAGTCGTACCATGGCTTTAAACGCCACGCATTTTGCTTTATTTAAAATGAGGGATCTTGGACAAGTAGAGATTCTGGGGCGACAAGTTTTCGGTAAAAATAAAGAATTTGTAAATATATATAAATCTGCCATAAATCGATCACCCTTTGGTTATTTATTCATAGACCAGAAGCATTAAATACACCAGAAGCATTACAGTTGCGAACCAATGTGTTACGTCAGGATTCCTACGAAATTGTATACCAATGGAGCGAACAAAATTAATTGAAAAGGTTTATAGAGATCCTGGTTCTGTGGGATCATTCTCTGGTGTAAACAGTTTATATACAGCTGTAAAAAAGATTGATCCGTCCATAACCTTGAAAGATCATATACTTTACATGTTCTTAAACCTAAGAAGTTTCCTCGTAGGAAAATAATTGCACCCAAACCCAGAGTGATATTAACCTGTGATTTGGGTGATATGTCTAAATTATCCAGATATAATGATGGATATAAATACATTCTCGTGTGTATCGATGTTTTTTCAAGATATTTACAAGCAGTACTCATGAAAAAGAAAGACGGACCGAGCACTTTACATGCATTACAAAACATATTGGAGAATGAAAAGGCGAAGAATATATCGAGATTATTTACAGATAAAGGCAGGGAGTTTCTAAATAAACAGCTACAGAATTATCTCCAGTTATATCATGTATTTTCGAATGAAACAAAAGCTTCCATTGCAGAGAGAGGCTTGCAAACATTGCAGAGAGAGGCTTGCAAACATTGCAGAGAGAGGCTTGCAAACATTGCAGAGAGAGGCTTGCAAACATTGCAGAGAGAGGCTTGCACACATTGCAGAGAGAGGCTTGCAAACATTGCAGAGAGAGGCTTGCAAACATTGCAGAGAGAGGCTTGCAAACATTGCAGAGAGAGGCTTGCAAACATTGCAGAGAGAGGCTTGCAAACATTGCAGAGAGAGGCTTGCAAACATTGCAGAGAGAGGCTTGCAAACATTGCAGAGAGAGGCTTGCAAACATTGCAGAGAGAGGCTTGCAAACATTGCAGAGAGAGGCTTGCAAACATTGCAGAGAGAGGCTTGCAAACATTGCAGAGAGAGGCTTGCAAACATTGCAAAGAGAGGCTTGCAAACATTGCAGAGAGAGGCTTGCAAACATTGCAGAGAGAGACTTGCAAACATTGCAGAGAGAGGCTTGCAAACATTGCAGAGAGAGGCTTGCAAACATTGCAGAGAGAGGCAAACATTGCAGAGACAGACTTGCAAACATTGCAGAGAGAGGCTTGCAAACATTGCAGAGAGAGGCTTGCAAACATTGCAGAGAGAGGCTTGCAAACATTGCAGAGAGAGGCTTGCAAACATTGCAGAGAGAGGCTTGCAAACATTGCAGAGAGAGGCTTGCAAACATTGCAGAGAGAGGCTTGCAAACATTGCAGAGAGAGGCTTGCAAACATTGCAGAGAGAGGCTTGCAAACATTGCAGAGAGAGGCTTGCAAACATTGCAGAGAGAGGCTTGCAAACATTGCAGAGAGAGGCTTGCAAACATTGCAGAGAGAGGCTTGCAAACATTGCAGAGAGAGGCTTGCAAACATTGCAGAGAGAGGCTTGCAAACATTGCAGAGAGAGACTTGCAAACATTGCAGAGAGAGACTTGCAAACATTGCAGAGAGAGGCTTGCAAACATTGCAGAGAGAGGCTTGCAAACATTGCGGAGAGAGACTTGCAAACATTGCAGAGAGAGGCTTGCAAACATTGCAGAGAGAGGCTTGCAAACATTGCAGAGAGAGGCTTGCAAACATTGCAGAGAGAGGCTTGCAAACATTGCAGAGAGAGGCTTGCAAACATTGCAGAGAGAGGCTTGCAAACATTGCAGAGAGAGGCTTGCAAACATTGCAGAGAGAGGCTTGCAAACATTGCAGAGAGAGGCTTGCAAACATTGCAGAGAGAGACTTGCAAACATTGCAGAGAGAGACTTGCAAACATTGCAGAGAGAGGCTTGCAAACATTGCAGAGAGAGGCTTGCAAACATTGCAGAGAGAGACTTGCAAACATTGCAGAGAGAGGCTTGCAAACATTGCAGAGAGAGGCCTGCAAACATTGCAGAGAGATGCTTGCAAACATTGCAGAGAGAGGCTTGCATACATTGCAGAGAGGGGCTTGCAAACATTGCAGAGAGAGGCCTGCAAACATTGCAGAGAGAGGCTTGCAAACATTGCAGAGAGAGGCTTGCAAACATTGCAGAGAGAGGCTTGCAAACATTGCAGAGAGAGACTTGCAAACATTGCAGAGAGAGACTTGCAAACATTGCAGAGAGAGGCTTGCAACATTGCAGAGAGAGCTTGCAAACATTGCAGAGAGAGGCTTGCAAACATTGCAGAGAGAGGCTTGCAAACATTGCAGAGAGAGGCTTGCAAACATTGCAGAGAGAGACTTGCAAACATTGCAGAGAGAGACTTGCAAACATTGCAGAGAGAGGCTTGCAAACATTGCAGAGAGAGGCTTGCAAACATTGCAGAGAGAGACTTGCAAACATTGCAGAGAGAGGCTTGCAAACATTGCAGAGAGAGGCCTGCAAACATTGCAGAGAGATGCTTGCAAACATTGCAGAGAGAGGCTTGCATACATTGCAGAGAGGGGCTTGCAAACATTGCAGAGAGAGGCCTGCAAACATTGCAGAGAGAGGCTTGCAAACATTGCAGAGAGAGACTTGCAAACATTGCAGAGAGAGGCTTGCAAACATTGCAGAGAGAGGCTTGCAAACATTGCAGAGAGAGACTTGCAAACATTGCAGAGAGAGGCTTGCAAACATTGCAGAGAGAGGCTTGCAAACATTGCAGAGAGAGGCTTGCAAACATTGCAGAGAGAGGCTTGCAAACATTGCAGAGAGAGGCTTGCAAACATTGCAGAGAGAGGCTTGCAAACATTGCAGAGAGAGGCTTGCAAACATTGCAAAGAGAGGCTTGCAAACATTGCAGAGAGAGGCTTGCAAACATTGCAGAGAGAGACTTGCAAACATTGCAGAGAGAGCCTTGCAAACATTGCAGAGAGAGGCTTGCAAACATTGCAGAGAGAGACTTGCAAACATTGCAGAGAGAGACTTGCAAACATTGCAGAGAGAGGCTTGCAAACATTGCAGAGAGAGGCTTGCAAACATTGCAGAGAGAGGCTTGCAAACATTGCAGAGAGAGGCTTGCAAACATTGCAGAGAGAGGCTTGCAAACATTGCAGAGAGAGGCTTGCAAACATTGCAGAGAGAGGCTTGCAAACATTGCAGAGAGAGACTTGCAAACATTGCAGAGAGAGACTTGCAAACATTGCAGAGAGAGGCTTGCAAACATTGCAGAGAGAGGCTTGCAAACATTGCGGAGAGAGACTTGCAAACATTGCAGAGAGAGGCTTGCAAACATTGCAGAGAGAGGCCTGCAAACATTGCAGAGAGATGCTTGCAAACATTGCAGAGAGAGGCTTGCATACATTGCAGAGAGGGGCTTGCAAACATTGCAGAGAGAGGCCTGCAAACATTGCAGAGAGAGGCTTGCAAACATTGCAGAGAGAGGCTTGCAAACATTGCAGAGAGAGGCTTGCAAACATTGCAGAGAGAGGCTTGCAAACATTGCAGAGAGAGACTTGCAAACATTGCAGAGAGAGACTTGCAAACATTGCAGAGAGAGGCTTGCAAACATTGCAGAGAGAGGCTTGCAAACATTGCAGAGAGAGACTTGCAAACATTGCAGAGAGAGGCTTGCAAACATTGCATAGAGAGGCCTGCAAACATTGCAGAGAGATGCTTGCAAACATTGCAGAGAGAGGCTTGCAAACATTGCAGAGAGAGGCCTGCAAACATTGCAAACATTGCAGAGAGAGGCTTGCAAACATTGCAGAGAGAGGCTTGCAAACATTGCAGAGAGAGGCTTGCAAACATTGCAGAGAGAGGCTTGCAAACATTGCAGAGAGAGGCTTGCAAACATTGCAGAGAGAGGCTTGCAAACATTGCAGAGAGAGGCTTGCAAACATTGCAGAGAGAGGCTTGCAAACATTGCAGAGAGAGGCTTGCAAACATTGCAGAGAGAGGCTTGCAAACATTGCAGAGAGAGGCTTGCAAACATTGCAGAGAGAGGCTTGCAAACATTGCAGAGAGAGGCTTGCAAACATTGCAGAGAGAGGCTTGCAAACATTGCAGAGAGAGGCTTGCAAACATTGCAGAGAGAGGCTTGCAAACATTGCAGAGAGAGGCTTGCAAACATTGCAGAGAGAGGCTTGCAAACATTGCAGAGAGAGGCTTGCAAACATTGCAGAGAGAGGCTTGCAAACATTGCAGAGAGAGGCTTGCAAACATTGCAGAGAGAGGCTTGCAAACATTGCAGAGAGAGGCTTGCAAACATTGCAGAGAGAGGCTTGCAAACATTGCAGAGAGAGGCTTGCAAACATTGCAGAGAGAGGCTTGCAAACATTGCAGAGAGAGGCTTGCAAACATTGCAGAGAGAGGCTTGCAAACATTGCAGAGAGAGGCTTGCAAACATTGCAGAGAGAGGCTTGCAAACATTGCAGAGAGAGCAAACATTGCAGAGAGAGGCTTGCAAACATTGCAGAGAGAGGCTTGCAAACATTGCAGAGAGAGGCTTGCAAACATTGCAGAGAGAGGCTTGCAAACATTGCAGAGAGAGGCTTGCAAACATTGCAGAGAGAGGCTTGCAAACATTGCAGAGAGAGGCTTGCAAACATTGCAGAGAGAGGCTTGCAAACATTGCAGAGAGAGGCTTGCAAACATTGCAGAGAGAGGCTTGCAAACATTGCAGAGAGAGGCAAACATTGCAAGAGAGACATTGCAGAGAGAGGCTTGCAAACATGGCAGAGAGAGGCTTGCAAACATTGCAGAGAGAGGCTTGCAAACATTGCAGAGAGAGTCTTGCAAACATTGCAGAGAGAGGCTTGCAAACATTGCAGAGAGAGGCTTGCAAACATTGCAGAGAGAGGCTTGCAAACATTGCAGAGAGAGGCTTGCAAACATTGCAGAGAGAGGCCTGCAAACATTGCAGAGAGAGGCTTGCAAACATTGCAGAGAGAGGCTTGCAAACATTGCAGAGAGAGGCTTGCAAACATTGCAGAGAGAGGCTTGCAAACATTGCAGAGAGAGGCTTGCAGAAGAGACAAACATTGCAGAGAGAGGCTTGCAAACATTGCAGAGAGAGGCTTGCAAACATTGCAGAGAGAGGCTTGCAAACATTGCAGAGAGAGGCTTGCAAACATTGCAGAGAGAGGCTTGCAAACATTGCAGAGAGAGGCTTGCAAACATTGCAGAGAGAGGCTTGCAAACATTGCAGAGAGAGGCTTGCAAACATTGCAGAGAGAGGCTTGCAAACATTGCAGAGAGAGACTTGCAAACATTGCAGAGAGAGACTTGCAAACATTGCAGAGAGAGGCTTGCAAACATTGCAGAGAGAGGCTTGCAAACATTGCAGAGAGAGACTTGCAAACATTGCAGAGAGAGGCTTGCAAACATTGCAGAGAGAGGCTTGCAAACATTGCAGAGAGAGGCTTGCAAACATTGCAGAGAGAGGCTTGCATACATTGCAGAGAGGGGCTTGCAAACATTGCAGAGAGAGGCCTGCAAACATTGCAGAGAGAGGCTTGCAAACATTGCAGAGAGAGGCTTGCAAACATTGCAGAGAGAGGCTTGCAAACATTGCAGAGAGAGACTTGCAAACATTGCAGAGAGAGACTTGCAAACATTGCAGAGAGAGGCTTGCAAACATTGCAGAGAGAGGCTTGCAAACATTGCAGAGAGAGGCTTGCAAACATTGCAGAGAGAGGCTTGCAAAGAGGCATTGCAGAGAGAGGCTTGCAAACATTGCAGAGAGAGGCTTGCAAACATTGCATTGCAGAGAGAAGCTTGCAAACATTGCAGAGAGAGGCTTGCAAACATTGCAGAGAGAGGCTTGCAAACATTGCAGAGAGAGGCTTGCAAACATTGCAGAGAGAGGCTTGCAAACATTGCAGAGAGAGGCTTGCAAACATTGCAGAGAGAGGCTTGCAAACATTGCAGAGAGAGGCTTGCAAACATTGCAGAGAGAGACTTGCAAACATTGCAGAGAGCAGAGAGAGCCTCGCAAACATTGCAGAGAGAGGCTTGCAAACATTGCAGAGAGAGGCTTGCAAACATTGCAGAGAGAGGCTTGCAAACATTGCAGAGAGAGGCTTGCAAACATTGCAGAGAGAGGCTTGCAAACATTGCAGAGAGAGGCTTGCAAACATTGCAGAGAGAGGCTTGCAAACATTGCAGAGAGAGGCTTGCAAACATTGCAGAGAGAGGCTTGCAAACATTGCAGAGAGAGGCTTGCAAACATTGCAGAGAGAGGCTTGCAAACATTGCAGAGAGAGACTTGCAAACATTGCAGAGAGAGGCTTGCAAACATTGCAGAGAGAGGCTTGCAAACATTGCAGAGAGAGACTTGCAAACATTGCAGAGAGAGGCTTGCAAACATTGCAGAGAGAGGCTTGCAAACATTGCAGAGAGAGGCTTGCAGAGAGAGGCTTGCATACATTGCATTGCAGAGAGAGGCTTGCAAACATTACAGAGAGAGGCTTGCAAACATTGCAGAGAGAGGCTTGCAAACATTGCAGAGAGAGACTTGCAAACATTGCAGAGAGAGGCTTGCAAACATTGCAGAGACAGACTTGCAAACATTGCAGAGAGAGGCTTGCAAACATTGCAGAGAGAGGCTTGCAAACATTGCAGAGAGAGGCTTGCAAACATTGCAGAGAGAGGCCTGCAAACATTGCTTGCAGAGAGAGGCTTGCATTGCAGAGAGAGCAGCTTGCAAACATTGCAGAGAGAGGCTTGCAAACATTGCAGAGAGAGGCTTGCAAACATTGCAGAGAGAGACTTGCAAACATTGCAGAGAGAGACTTGCAAACATTGCAGAGAGAGGCTTGCAAACATTGCAGAGAGAGGCTTGCAAACATTGCAGAGAGAGGCTTGCAAACATTGCAGAGAGAGGCTTGCAAACATTGCAGAGAGAGGCTTGCAAACATTGCAGAGAGAGGCTTGCAAACATTGCAGAGAGAGGCTTGCAAACATTGCAGAGAGAAGCTTGCAAACATTGCAGAGAGAGGCTTGCAAACATTGCAGAGAGAGGCTTGCAAACATTGCAGAGAGAGGCTTGCAAACATTGCAGAGAGAGGCTTGCAAACATTGCAGAGAGAGGCTTGCAAAGAGACTTGCAAACATTGCATTGCAGAGAGAGGCTTGCAAACATTGCAGAGAGAGGCTTGCAAACATTGCAGAGAGAGGCTTGCAAACATTGCAGAGAGAGGCTTGCAAACATTGCAGAGAGAGGCTTGCAAACATTGCAGAGAGAGGCTTGCAAACATTGCAGAGAGAGGCTTGCAAACATTGCAGAGAGAGGCTTGCAAACATTGCAGAGAGAGGCTTGCAAACATTGCAGAGAGAGGCTTGCAAACATTGCAGAGAGAGGCTTGCAAACATTGCAGAGAGAGGCTTGCAAACATTGCAGAGAGAGGCTTGCAAACATTGCAGAGAGAGGCTTGCAAACATTGCAGAGAGAGGCTTGCAAACATTGCAGAGAGAGGCTTGCAAACATTGCAGAGAGAGGCTTGCAAACATTGCAGAGAGAGGCTTGCAAACATTGCAGAGAGAGGCTTGCAAACATTGCAGAGAGAGGCTTGCAAACATTGCAGAGAGAGGCTTGCAAACATTGCAGATAGAGGCTTGCAAACATTGCAGAGAGATGCTTGCAAACATTGCAGAGAGAGGCTTGCAAACATTACAGAGAGAGGCTTGCAAACATTGCAGAGAGAGGCTTGCAAACATTACAGAGAGAGGCTTGCAAACATTGCAGAGAGAGGCTTGCAAACATTGCAGAGAGAGGCTTGCAAACATTGCAGAGAGAGGCTTGCAAACATTGCAGAGAGAGGCTTGCAAACATTGCAGAGAGAGGCTTGCAGAACATTGCAGATAGAGGCTTGCAAACATTGCAGAGAGATGCTTGC
Source organism: Cherax quadricarinatus (assembly GCF_038502225.1). Classification (NCBI taxonomy): domain Eukaryota; kingdom Metazoa; phylum Arthropoda; class Malacostraca; order Decapoda; family Parastacidae; genus Cherax; species Cherax quadricarinatus. The sequence continues at coordinate 13,248 of NW_027199403.1, read as the reverse complement.
AAACATTGCAGAGAGAGGCTTGCAAACATTGCAGAGAGAGGCTTGCAAACATTGCAGAGAGAGGCTTGCAAACATTGCAGAGAGAGGCTTGCAAACATTGCAGAGAGAGGCTTGCAAACATTGCAGAGAGAGACTTGCAAACATTGCAGAGAGAGGCTTGCAAACATTGCAGAGAGAGGCTTGCAAACATTGCAGAGAGAGGCTTGCAAACATTGCAGAGAGAGGCTTGCAAACATTGCAGAGAGAGGCTTGCAAACATTGCAGAGAGAGGCTTGCAAACATTGCAGAGAGAGGCTTGCTTGCAAACATTGCAGAGAGAGGCTTGCAAACATTGCAGAGAGAGACTTGCAAACATTGCAGAGAGAGGCTTGCAAACATTGCAGAGAGAGACTTGCAAACATTGCAGAGAGAGGCTTGCAAACATTGCAGAGAGAGGCTTGCAAACATTGCAGAGAGATGCTTGCAAACATTGCAGAGAGAAGCTTGCAAACATTGCAGAGAGAGGCTTGCGGACATTGCAGAGAGAGGTTTGCAAACATTGCAGAGAGAGGCTTGCAAACATTGCAGAGAGAGGCTTGCAAACATTGCAGAGAGAGACTTGCAAACATTGCAGAGAGAGGCTTGCAAACATTGCAGAGAGAGACTTGCAAACATTGCAGAGAGAGGCTTGCAAACATTTCAGAGAGAGGCTTGCAAACATTGCAGAGAGATGCTTGCAAACATTGCAGAGAGAAGCTTGCAGACATTGCAGAGAGAGGTTTGCAAACATTGCAGAGAGAGGCTTGCAAACATTGCAGAGAGAGGCTTGCAAACATTGCAGAGAGAGGCTTGCAAACATTGCAGAGAGAGGCTTGCAAACATTGCAGAGAGAGGCTTGCAAACATTGCAGAGAGAGGCTTGCAAACATTGCAGAGAGAGGCTTGCAAACATTGCAGAGAGAGGCTTGCAAACATTGCAGAGAGAGGCTTGCAAACATTGCAGAGAGAGGCTTGCAAACATTGCAGAGAGAGGCTTGCAAACGTTGAAACGTAAATTATACAAGTATATGACAAGTGCCAATACATTTAATTATTCAAAAATGCTAAATGCATTGGTAGATGCATATAATTCATCTCCACACTCGGGGATTTGTGGTAAAACCCGTTGCAAGTCCATGGTATTACGGCATTAGATGATATAAGGAATCAGTATTGCATAAATTATAAAAATGGAAGATCCAATAAGAAACGAATCAGTAAGAAATTGGTTGTTGGAGACACAACAAGAGTGACTCTGAGCAGGAGATCATCCAAATTTAACCGAGGGTTTCACACGCAAAATACAGAGGAAATATTTAAAATATATATAGAATTAATAATTCTCAACCTATAACATGTCATTTGGAAGATTTGAAAGGTGAAAAGATTAAAGGATCATTTTATCGCGAAGAATTGACCCCAGTCATACCACCTCCAGAATATATTATCGACAGAGTATTGAAACGAAAAAAAATTGGTGGAATTACGCATTATTTGGTATCTTATAAAGGTTATGATTCCACTTTTAATTCGTGGGTCAAAGAAGGAGATTTGTTGAAGGTACAATGAAAAAATCATTATTAGAAAAATTTAAAGAATTAATTACATTACTTAATAGTCTCCCAGGCAATCATCGGAAGAGTTTATTACAACAGTTTAAGAAAACACACATAAGTTGTATCAGTGAGATTTTCAAGAATTTGATCAAGAATAAAATACCATTAGACCCTAAAATATTTAAAAAGTACAAGAACGAGATTAGAGCACTAACTTGTAAGAAAATAGGTTTTCAGCGTAAAAAGAAATATTTGCTGAGTATCAGAGGTGATAATCTTCTTAGTATTATATTACCTCTAGCAGTAGGTATTATTTCAAGATTGTTTAATAAATCATGAAAGAATTTTATCTTGTACCAACTTCAGTTATGAATCGCATACCTCTCGAGATAGTAAAATCGGGAGGTGATGAGAATTTAGGAGGAGGTGGATGCTTGAAGCGTGGTGTTAAACGCAAGATTAAGCTCAGTCCCGTCAGGGAAGTCAACCCACCTGCTCTCACCTCGGTGAAACCTCAGAAAACCCCAGATTTGTCAAGATTCATGCACATAAGAGTGAGTGCGAGAAATATAGAATATGTGAAATCAATGTTGGTATTATTGCAAAGAAATCCTTTGGTGAGTTGGGATGAGAATGGTGACCTTCTTACCCCCATTACTGGACGTAATATTATTGAAATATTAAATGTTTTATCAGAAAACAATGTGAAATCAGCGAGAAGAATCGATTCTGATTACTTATCAGAAATAAAGCATTTATTAAATATAACAGGTATACATTTTGATTTTGTGAGGAATACAAAAGTGAGAAGACAATTATTACATAAAGGAGGCGGTGTATGGAGAGAGGAATCATCGTGGATAACATATTAGGTGAGTATATAAACTCTGTGATGATATGTTTTTACTCAGTGTGTGTTATAAGAGTGTGGAGATGGCTGAACGTCTTCTATACGTCTGTAGTGATTCCAGTCTTGATTTATTTCCCGCCAATACACCTTCAGCTTTCATTAATAAATTATATGACCCCATTATATTAGATAATAAAATTGATTATGAGGTTGCTCTGAAAAATATAATTTACCCCAAGACACATTATATACCGCAAAAGAATTTGAAGATATATATTACATATGAGAAATCTACTTTAAATAAATATATCCATAAAATTGATATGAGCAAAATTATTGGAGGTGATATGACAAGGATTTTAGAGGCAATAAATGAGGATATTAATGTAAATCTGGTAATAGCAGTTAAAAAGATAACAGGTATTATCATCCCCAAAAACTCAATTGTGTTCACATATCATCCAGGAATAAAAACAGTGGTTATTAACTTGAAAAAAAAAATTATACTACCTTCTGATATTACTAGCGGTTATGTGGGGTTGGAATTTGATAAAGAAGGAAGCGATATGTTAGGGTTCTCAGGTAATGAAATTTTGTATGTCTTTACCAATAAAAAAGAGATTATTTTTAACGAGTCTGGTGTGAAGGCGGTAAACCCACCCGATCCTGAATCAGGTATTAATTATATGTTAATATATAGTGATTTGATTGATCCCATTAATTTTGGCGATCAGTTGGTATCTCTTTTGGGAGTAGTTGATATTAATACATTAAGATCTAATTATGACCCCACAATGTACAAACCACTTAATAAAAAGATAATTGATCAAGTGAGTATTAAGCTCGCTGATCAGAAAGGAAGGTTAATTCAATATAATGACAAGTGTTCTACTGTATGTGTACTACATTTAAGACCTATAAAACGAGAGTGAATGATCAAGTTGAGTTAATATTGAACGAACCGTCAAGATGAGAACCAGTTTCTCCCCTCCTTCAGTGGAATCATTCCTGAAACTCTTTGATACTTCGAGGGTGAAAGGGGGAGGTTTAGATGATATTATATTATATAAAGCTAGAGGGAGGGGCGGAGGATTATTGTCATTTCTCGGTGGGATGGCCAGAAAAGCAATACCATTCTTATTGAATACCTTTGCTCCGGGAGTATTACAATATGGGCAAAATGTGTTGAACGATGTTAATAATGGTATTGCATTGAAAAATTCTGCGAGAAATAGAGGTGTAGAAACGTTGAAGGTGTCGGACAGAAGTTATTATCCGGAGGAAGTAGAAAGATTGGCTTGAAACGATTGTAATTTAATAATAAAAGAAAGTGGAATATTTAATTAATTTTAGTTTATTGTTAACTATCATATTGTTAGTATGTCGGCTGGTGCTCTATACGTTACACCAGAGGGGCTCAACGCCCCCTTCCCAGTTATTCTCATTCCATAACTGACGGATTCCCAAAATTACCAGGACACGCCATTATTGAATCCTTAATAGCAGCTAGACGCACCTGTGAAGTATTACCAGTAAATCAGGGATCTGATAAATTTCTCGAATTTAGAATACAAAGTTCAGAAGGACATTTTTTTAAATGAACATAAATATAACAAAGGAGGATGGGAGTGCACTGGGAGTCGGAGATAAGGCGATATTTGTGAATTCTATTTTTATTTAGAAATTTTAGCATACATACAGAGGTACAAAAAATACAGGTAAGAGCAGCATGCCAAAGCCACTTATATGCATAGCATTACGGGCTGGCTTAAAATTAACTTAAGATTAACTAAGCAATGATGAAATCAGTGATAAGACATTATTGTAAACAGATAACTATAAAATACAAATGAGTATTACAAAGACAGGTCATATGGTTGCTTGCATTGCTGTTCATTCAGTAGAATGGAGTATTCTGTTAGGTAGTGTATTTAAAAAAATAACAAAGTTAGGTTTAACATTTGTGTGATATAATTGTGAGTAACATTTAGGATATACAATTTATATGGTTCAGTTATTCAGTATTTATTTGGTTTTGAGTGAGTAAGTGAACTTTGAGAAGAGACTTGAATTTATAAACAGGTAGTGTTTCTTTTATATTTACAGGTAATGAATTCCAGATTTTCGGGCCTTTTATGTGCATTGAGCTTTTGCATAGCGTGAGATGGACACGAGGAACATCAAAGAGTGATCTGTGCCTTGTGTTATGGTCATGTGTTCTGTTGAGGTTGGCAAGGAGATGTTTGAGGGGAGGGTTAATATCAGAGTTAAATGTTTTATGTATGTAATAAGTGCAATAATAAGTATGGATGTTTTGTATGGTGAGTAGGTTGAGTGTTTTGAATATTGGTGGAGTGTGCTGCCTGTAGTGAGAATTTGTTATCATTCTAACTGCAGCCTTTTGTTGGGTAATTAGTGGTCTGAGATGGTTAGTTGTTGTTGAGCCCCATGCACAAATTCCATAGGTGAGATAGGGGTAAATAAGAGAGTGATATAGGGCCAGGAGGGCTGACTGTGGAACATAGTACCGTATCTTCGATAGTATGCCTACAGTCTTGGAAATTTTCTTAGAAATTTGTTGTATATGTGTAAGAAATTTGAGTCTATTATCGAGGTGGATTCCTAAGAATTTTCCCTCTGTTAGCTTTGTGATAGGTGATCCGTTTATCGTTATGTTAAGAGGTACATCTGTAGCTCTGCTACCAAAGTGAATGAAGTAGGTTTTGTCAATGTTTAGTGTAAGTTTGTTAGTCCTCATCCAGGTAGATATTTTCTGTAATTCGGTGTTTACAGTATTGGCTAGCGTGACTGGGCTCGGGTGAGAGAAGACGTATGTGGTGTCATCTGCAAAAAGTGTGGGTTTGAGTAATTGCGAAGCATTTGGTAGGTCATTTATGTATAGGAGAAAGAGAAGAGGGCCAAGGACACTTCCCTGTGGGACACCAACTGTAATTGGTTGTGCGGAAGAGCTTGCCCCATTTGCGTACACATATTGGCTTCTGTTGCTGAGGTAAGACTTGAGGTAGTTGAGGGAGTGCCCTCTAATACCATAGTGTGACAGTTTTACGTGGAGCAAGTCATGGTCAACTGTATCAAAAGCTTTTCGTAAGTCAATGAAGATCCCCAGTGGGACTTCTTTTTTCTCTATTGCAGTGTATATATGTTCTAGCATGTGTATAATAGCATCATTAGTATTTTTATTAGGCCTGAATCCAAATTGGCAGGGGTTGAGAATGTTATGGGAGATGAGGTAGGAGTAGATTCGTTTATGAATTAATTTTTCGAAGATTTTTGAGAGAGGGTGTAAATTGGATATTGGCCTATAGTTATTCAACTCTGTTTGGTCTCCTCCTTTATGGATCGGGGTGACCCTTGCTATTTTGAGAACTGTAGGGAAGGTGGAGAATTCAATGGATTTGTTAAAGAGTGTTGCAATGATTGGTGATAGTACTTGTGACGCTTTTTTGTATATAAAGGGTGGTAAGGTATTTAAATCTCCTGCCTTGTTTTTCAGTGCGTTGATAATAAGGGAGACTTCGTATGGGTTAGTCGGAGCTAGGAACAGTGTGTTCGGGTAGTTGCCGGTGAGGTAGTCATTTGGTGGGGTATCTGAGCTTGGGATATTATTGGCAAGGTTTTGACCTATAGTGGAGAAGAAATCATTGAGGCTGTTTGCTGTTTCTGTTGGTGGGAGTTGGGGTTCATCTGATTTTGCTAATTTTATTTCGCTATGTCGTGATATCTTTTTTGTTCCCAGAATTTCTGATAGGGTCTTCCAGGTCTTTTTTATATCACCTCGCAAGTTGGATAATCTGTTCTCATAATACAATTTTTTTGCCCTTCTTATCAGGCTGGTTAGGATTGACGAGTAACGTTTTTTTTTGGTCTCTGGTTATGTGACCCATTCTGTACTGTTTTTCATATCGGTGTTTAGTATAAGTCAGACAATATTCAAATCTGTGTGTTTGTATCTCAATGAACAACTTATGGTATCGAATCCATTTTATTCATATGCGGGTTATATTAAACTGCTTAAGCATTTATCCCCATCAAAATTAGATACATTGGGAAGAATAGCATTCTTTCTTAATAAAGACACAGCAAGTAGTACTATTACAACAGCTGATTTAGATGATATTAAGAAAGACGAAGGTAAATTAACGAATAAAGTGAATACTTGTTTCCCTTTGATGTTGGATGTGAGTAGTTTTCACGAATATATCCTGGATAGTGTCGAATGTCGATTGAGACTTGAATTGCATTCACCCGCATGGGTAATTATGACTCCATTAAGCGGAAAAACATATAAATATAATATTAATTCCATTAAATTATGGATCGATAAAGTTATTCCGTATACGAATGCATTAATTGCATTGAATTCAAGCATGAGGGTAAACCCGCAGGGGTGTGAATATCTATTCAAGAAGACATTATTTAAATCATATATTCTGGCTTCTAATCAAACACAATTGATGGCAGATAATCCTTGGGGACAAGTCATACCCGATAAGATATTTATTATAATAGTTGATATGAAGACATATGATGGAGGATATAATTTTAATCCATTATATTTTCAACATGAAGATTTGAATCATTTCGGGGTTACAATTAATTCAGAAATGATTCTTAATATTGACTGTAAGTTTCCTACACATGCGAGTAGGTTATATTACGCTACCTTGAAATATTGACTGTAAGTTCCCTACACATGCGAGTAGGTTATATTACGCTACCTTGAAATCTCTGGGTTTGGAGACTGATCATCTGATTACATATAAGAGTTTTCTCCAAGGCAGAACTATATTAGGTGTTGACCTGAGAAGTGAACAGGTTAAGAATGCTATATCTGTCGAGAAGAATGGTAATTTGAGAATAGATATGACATTTGGTAAACCGAAAGATGAGAATAGAATTTGTCTGATGTTTGGTGAAACTCATGCGATTTTAAATATAAATGAAAATAGAACAGTGATAGTGCATACGCGAGTATAGATCATGAATTGTGAAGAGATAAATATTGCCTTGAAACATCATACGGGAAGATACGCCTCGCATTTGGGATGTTTTGCCGCAAATAATATAAATGAAGTTATTATGAGGATAAAAGATAAGCCGGTAATTTTCATCATTAATATATTGAACGAACAAGATGAAAATATGGGTCATTGGATTACTATATATGTGAACAAACACATATTATTATATTTAGATAGTTTCGGGGTGGATTTAAAACATTATACAAATATATATGAGAAAATTATATACAAGAGAAATTTCATGTATGGTATTAATCAGAGGATTCAACATGAAAAATCATTGATGTGCGTCTTATATGCTATATATTTTGTGTATAAGTTAACAAATTATAGCATAAAGAAAATTATACCATATTTGTTTAAAGATTTTGGTAGAAATAAATTAAAGAATGACCAATTTATATTGAAATATGCATATGACATTTCAATATACCCTCATGTTCAAGTGTATTTGCTAATAATTCAACCTGGAATTATGAAAATCTGTGTAAAATATTGGAATTATCGTACGGGGGGTAGAGCCTGAGGTGTTGAGAGGCGGAGCAAAGGTCACAACCCTGGTATAAAATGCCCGTGCTGGGTCACTGTTTGGATCTACTGTAATTCAAGAACAAGTCGGGTCAAGGATGAATCCAATTCAGTGTTCCGTTGGAGGTGTCTACGAGGAGGGAAGACAGTATCCCTGTGTATGTTGGAGGTGTCTACGAGGAAGGAAGACAGTATCCCTGTGTATGTTGGAGGTGTCTACGAGGAGGGAAGACAGTATCCCTGTGTATGTTGGAGGTGTCTACGAGGAGGGAAGACAGTATCCCTGTGTATGTTGGAGGTGTCTACGAGGAGGGAAGACAGTATCCCTGTGTATGTTGGAGGTGTCTACGAGGAGGGAAGACAGTATCCCTGTGTATGTTGGAGGTGTCTACGAGGAAGGAAGACAGTATCCCTGTGTATGTTGGAGGTATCTACGAGGAGGGAAGACAGTATCCCTGTGTATGTTGGAGGTGTCTACGAGGAGGGAAGACAGTATCCCTGCGTATGTTGGAGGTGTCTATGAGGAGGGAAGACAGTATCCCTGTGTATGTTGGAGGTGTCTACGAGGAGGAGGGAAGACAGTATCCCTGTGTATGTTGGAGGTGTCTACGAGGAGGAGGGAAGACAGTATCCCTGTGTATGTTGGAGGTGTCTACGAGGAGGGAAGACAGTATCCCTGTGTATGTTGGAGGTGTCTACGAGGAGGATGGAAGACAGTATCCCTGTGTATGTTGGAGGTGTCTACGAGGAGGAGGGAAGACAGTATCCCTGTGTATGTTGGAGGTGTCTACGAGGAGGAGGGAAGACAGTATCCCTGTGTATGTTGGAGGTGTCTACGAGGAGGAGGGAAGACAGTATCCCTGTGTATGTTGGAGGTGTCTGCGAGGAGGAGGGAAGACAGTATCCCTGTGTATGTTGGAGGTGTCTACGAGGAGGGAAGACAGTATCCCTGTGTATGTTGGAGGTGTCTACGAGGAGGAGGGAAGACAGTATCCCTGTGTATGTTGGAGGTGTCTACGAGGAGGAGGGAAGACAGTATCCCTGTGTATGTTGGAGGTGTCTACGAGGAGGAGGGAAGACAGTATCCCTGTGTATGTTGGAGGTGTCTACGAGGAGGAGGGAAGACAGTATCCCTGTGTATGTTGGAGGTGTCTACGAGGAGGGAAGACAGTATCCCTGTGTATGTTGGAGGTGTCTACGAGGAGGATGGAAGACAGTATCCCTGTGTATGTTGGAGGTGTCTACGAGGAGGAGGGAAGACAGTATCCCTGTGTATGTTGGAGGTGTCTACGAGGAGGAGGGAAGACAGTATCCCTGTGTATGTTGGAGGTGTCTACGAGGAGGAGGGAAGACAGTATCCCTGTGTATGTTGGAGGTGTCTGCGAGGAGGAGGGAAGACAGTATCCCTGTGTATGTTGGAGGTGTCTACGAGGAGGAGGGAAGACAGTATCCCTGTGTATGTTGGAGGTGTCTACGAGGAGGAGGGAAGACAGTATCCCTGTGTATGTTGGAGGTGTCTACGAGGAGGGAAGACAGTATCCCTGTGTATGTTGGAGGTGTCTACGAGGAGGAGGGAAGACAGTATCCCTGTGTATGTTGGAGGTGTCTACGAGGAGGAGGGAAGACAGTATCCCTGTGTATGTTGGAGGTGTCTACGAGGAGGAGGGAAGACAGTATCTCTGTGTATGTTGGAGGTGTCTACGAGGAGGAGGGAAGACAGTATCCCTGTGTATGTTGGAGGTGTCTACGAGGAGGGAAGACAGTATCCCTGTGTATGTTGGAGGTGTCTACGAGGAGGAGGGAAGACAGTATCCCTGTGTATGTTGGAGGTGTCTACGAGGAGGAGGGAAGACAGTATCCCTGTGTATGTTGGAGGTGTCTACGAGGAGGAGGGAAGACAGTATCCCTGTGTATGTTGGAGGTGTCTGCGAGGAGGGAAGACAGTATCCCTGTGTATGTTGGATTAATCAACATCCTCCTCCTGCGGTAAATGGTAAGTGATTTTGTTCATTAACCGAGTGAATCTTGTTGTAATAGTGAAAAATCTTTTATTCTTTTACACATAAATGTTTTTAGAACTGTATGTATTAACCAGTAAAAAACTTTTGTACTTTAATGCAATTAAAGGTGCACCTTATTCTTCTAATCGGGAATTTTTTTTTTCTTTGCCAGATGTGAATATAATGCGGATGTTGGAACTTATTCGCGCAAATCAAATCCGACAGGAGCAAATGATTTGCGAGTTGATTGGTTTGTTAGGAGCGAGATCCACCCCGCCTCCTACCCATCCGTATGGAGATGCTGCTGCTGCCCCTCCTACCATCGCGTCTTCTCCACGACCTCTTGTGGATGTTGAGAATGTGCCTCCTACTCATGGAGTTGATGTTAATGCTTTTATCCAGGATATTATAACTTCTACCCACATCGAGATCGCACCTTCTCCCCAGTCTCATGTGGTTGCCACTACTTGTAGCACTAATAATAATATGAATGAAGAGATTAATATGAGAGGAGAATGTGCCAGTAGCTGTTATTGTGATAAATGTGTATGGAGTGAGATGGAATATTTCATGACAAATTCCCAACCTAGTTCATGTGTTGTTGAGGATTCCTCGTCTTCCCCCATAATTTATCCACCGGCTTCCCCGCCTTCCCCCATAAATTATCCACCGGCTTCCCCACCATCATCCTCCCCAGAAGTTTATTATTATATCAGATAACGACGAAGATGATCCAGAACAAAATGCACAGAATTTCTTCAAGAGAAAAAGAATTACTCTATGTTGATTTTAGTCAATGATTTGTATCTTTTTTTTCAATGAATTTGTATTTTTTTTTTTGTGTTACCAGAAATGTATATGAAATGTATTGGTTGTATAATAAATAAATAATGAAAATATTGTGTATTAGCGTTATCCTGAAATGTGAAATTATTTGGGTTATCCTGGGTTAAGAGTGAAAATGTTTTCCCTAAGTTGTATATGAAATGTGTAATACTGAGATGGTGACGACGAAGAAGATCCAGAACAAAATGCACAGAATTTCTTCAAGAGAAAAATATGTTGATTTTAGTCATTGAATTGTACCTTTTTTTCAATGAATTTTTTTTGTTGGATGTATATGAAAAGCATTGGTTGTATAATAAATAATGTTATCCTGCGTTTTAAGTTATTGTCTGCTCGACAAGATTCAGCCTGTGTGTGTGAGGTCATCACGTGACGTCACTGACTGCCGAGTAAACACAGGTGGGGTGACGTCACACATGTTTAGACCTGTAGTAAGAGAAAGTACTATGCCCCATAGGGGGAGTTCATTTGAATGCTTACCCTCAGAGGGAGAAATCCAAAAACTTGATCCAAGGAGATGGAGTCTTTGTATTATTGTTATTGAGAAATACTTGGACATAGAGGGTAGAAGTGGATGGTGAGAGGTGTGGGGGGAAAATCTTTGTATTATTGATATCGAGAAAAACTTGATCCGAGGAATTGGAGCAGGGAATTTGGGATGCAAGTGGGAGTCCATTTTGAATGCTTACCCCCAGAGGGGGGAATCCAAAAAAACTTGATCCAAGGAAGTGGAGTCTTTGTATTATTCATATCAAGAAAAACTTGATCCAAGGAAATGAAGATCGTAAGAAAATTCGAAAAAATTTGGGATGGGGGTGAAAGTGGGAAGGAGACCCTCAAAAAAGTTGATATCGAGAAAAACTTGATCCGAGGAGATGGAGATCATAAGAAAATGAAATTAAAAAAGAAATTCGAAAAAATTTGGGATGGGGTGAAAGTGGGAGGGGGAACCTCAAAAATTTGATCCGAGGAGATGGAGAGCACAAGAAAATGAAATTCAAAAAAAATTCGAGAAAAATCGGAAAAAATTCGGGGGAGCGGGGGCGATCCGGACGACGCTGCAGAAGGCGCTGCAGAAGGCGCGGGCGGGCGTGATTATATTTTATTTTTAACGCACCTGTCGTCTCCCACCAAGGCAGGGTGGCCCAAAAGAAAAACTTTCACCATTCACTCCATCATTGTCTTGTCAGAGGTGCGCTTACACTTCAGTTATAAAACATTAACACCCCTCCTTCAGAGTGCAGACACTGTACTTCACTTCTCCAGGACTCAAGTTCAGCCTGTCAGTTTCCCTGAATCCCTTCATGTTACCTTTCTCACACTCCAACAGCACGTCAAGTACTAAAAACCATTTGTCTCCATTTGCTCCTATCAAACACGCTCACGCATGCTTGCTGGAAGTCCCTCGCACACAAAACCTCCTTTACCCGCTCCCTCCAAACTTTCCTTGGCCGACCCCTACCCCATCTTCCCTGCACTATGGAATTATACACTCTCGAAGTCATTCTGTTTTGTTCCATTCTCTCTACATGTCCGAACCACCTAAACAACCCCTCCTCAGCTCTCTGGATAATAGTTTTGGTAGTCCTGCACCTCCTCCTAATTTCCAAACTACGAATTCTGTGCATTACATTCACACGACACATTGCCCTCAGACACGATATATCCACTGCCTCCAGCTTTCTCCTTGCTGCAACATTCACCACCCATGCTTTGCACTCATATACGAGCGTTCGTATAACCGTACTCTTATACATTCCCCTCTTTGCTTCCATGGACAAAGTTTTTTTGTCTCCACTCACGTTTTTTCCCTCATCATTCTATGATTCACCTCATCATTCATAGACCCATCTACTGACATGCCCACTCCTAAATATCTGAATACATTCCCTTCCTCTATATTCTCTCCCTCCAATCTAATATCCAATCTTTCGTTACCTAATTTTTTTTGTCATCCTCATCACCTTACTCTTTCTTATATTCACATTTAATTTTCTTTTTTTACATACCCTACCAAACTCATTCACCAACCTCTGTAACGTCTCTTCAGAATCTCCCAAAAGCACAGTGTCGTCAGCCAAGAGCATCTGTGACAACTCCCACTTTGTGTTAGATTTTTTTATCTTTTAACTCCACACCTCTCGCCAACACCCGAGCATTAACTTCTCTTACAACCCCATCTATAAATATATTGAACAACCACGGTGATATCGCACATCCCTGTCTAAGGCCTACTTTTACTGGGAAATAATCTCCCTCGCTCCTTACATACTGTAACCTGTACCTCACTATCCTCGTAAAAACTTTTCACCGCTGTCAATAACCTACCTCTAATTCCATACATTTGCAACATCTTCCACATTGCCTCCCTATCAACCCTGTCATACGCCTTTTCCAAATACATAAATG
>NW_027199402.1:0-32578 GCF_038502225.1 Cherax quadricarinatus | reverse complement strand
ACAAGGCTTATTCCTCTAAGAAAAAGGAGGAGTAGATGTAAAATAGAAAGAGACAGGCGCTCCCTTTACAGGCGACGGAAAAGAATAACAGAGCGGCTAAAAGAGGTCAATATATCTGAAATGCGTAGGGAGACACTGGTCAGAGAAATAGCAAGCATCGAACTCAAGCTAAAGGAATCTTATAGGAGTCAGGAATCGCGGGAAGAACTAAAAGCCATAAATGAAATCGAAAGAAACCCAAAGTATTTCTTCTCCTATGCCAAATCAAAGTCGAGAACAACATCCAGTATTGGACCCCTACTTAAACAAGATGGGTCCTACACAGATGACAGCAAGGAAATGAGTGAGCTACTCAAGTCCCAATATGACTCAGTTTTTAGCAAGCCGCTAACCAGACTGAGAGTCGAAGATCAAAACGAATTTTTTATGAGAGAGCCACAAAATTTGGTTAACACAAGCCTATCCGATGTTATCCTGACGCCAAATGACTTCGAACAGGCGATAAATGACATGCCCATGCACTCTGCCCCAGGGCCAGACTCATGGAACTCCGTGTTCATCAAGAACTGCAAGAAGCCCCTATCACGAGCCTTTTCCATCCTATGGAGAGGGAGCATGGACACGGGGGTCGTCCCACAGTTACTAAAAACAACAGACATAGCCCCACTCCACAAAGGGGGCAGTAAAGCAACAGCAAAGAACTACAGACCGATAGCACTAACATCCCATATCATAAAAATCTTTGAAAGGGTCCTAAGAAGCAAGATCACCACCCATCTAGAAACCCATCAGTTACACAACCCAGGGCAACATGGGTTTAGAACAGGTCGCTCCTGTCTGTCTCAACTATTGGATCACTACGACAAGGTCCTAAATGCACTAGAAGACAAAAAGAATGCAGATGTAATATATACAGACTTTGCAAAAGCCTTCGACAAGTGTGACCATGGCGTAATAGCGCACAAAATGCGTGCTAAAGGAATAACAGGAAAAGTCGGTCGATGGATCTATAATTTCCTCACTAACAGAACACAGAGAGTAGTCGTCAACAGAGTAAAGTCCGAGGCAGCTACGGTGAAAAGCTCTGTTCCACAAGGCACAGTACTCGCTCCCATCTTGTTCCTCATCCTCATATCCGACATAGACAAGGATGTCAGCCACAGCACCGTGTCTTCCTTTGCAGATGACACCCGAATCTGCATGACAGTGTCTTCCATTGCAGACACTGCAAGGCTCCAGGCGGACATCAACCGAATCTTTCAGTGGGCTGCAGAAAACAATATGAAGTTCAACGATGAGAAATTTCAATTACTCAGATATGGTAAACACGAGGAAATTAAATCTTCATCAGAGTACAAAACAAATTCTGGCCACAAAATAGAGCGAAACACCAACGTCAAAGACCTGGGAGTGATCATGTCGGAGGATCTCACCTTCAAGGACCATAACATTGTATCAATCGCATCTGCTAGAAAAATGACAGGATGGATAATGAGAACCTTCAAAACTAGGGAGGCCAAGCCCATGATGACACTCTTCAGGTCACTTGTTCTATCTAGGCTGGAATATTGCTGCACACTAACAGCACCTTTCAAGGCAGGTGAAATTGCTGACCTAGAAAATGTACAGAGAACCTTCACGGCGCGCATAACGGAGATAAAACACCTCAATTACTGGGAGCGCTTGAGGTTCCTAAACCTGTATTCCCTGGAACGCAGGCGGGAGAGATACATGATTATATACACCTGGAAAATCCTAGAGGGACTAGTACCGAACTTGCACACGAAAATCACTCACTACGAAAGCAAAAGACTTGGCAGACGATGCAACATCCCCCCAATGAAAAGCAGGGGTGTCACTAGCACGTTAAGAGACCATACAATAAGTGTCAGGGGCCCGAGACTGTTCAACTGCCTCCCAGCACACATAAGGGGGATTACCAACAGACCCCTGGCAGTCTTCAAGCTGGCACTGGACAAGCACCTAAAGTCGGTTCCTGATCAGCCGGGCTGTGGCTCGTACGTTGGTTTGCGTGCAGCCAGCAGCAACAGCCTGGTTGATCAGGCTCTGATCCACCAGGAGGCCTGGTCACAGACCGGGCCGCGGGGGCGTTGACCCCCGGAACTCTCTCCAGGTAAACTCCAGGTAAATGTAAAGGATTGTCATGCCAAATTAAACAACTGTTATCAATGTCACAAAGGAAGACACCATATAGTCATGTGTAAGGGTCTATATGATAATGTTGATAATAATGATAATGTTGACAATCCTGACACAACAGTAGCTAATGTAAAAATTGCTGCTAATGTTAATAATGATGGTTTTGCTGAAGTAGCCTTACCTGTGTTACAGGTAAAAATTGATGATAAAAGGCATAAATCAAAAAATGTAAATGCATTATTAGACCAGGGATCCCAGCGTGCTTTCATAAAACGTAAATGTCTTGATGGTATGAAAGTACAGATGGGAGATCCTACAACTCAAAATTATCTTGTTTTCTCTCAGATAAAAGGGCTCAATTGTTTTACACTGTTTATGTAACTGTCAGGTTGGGCAATTAGAAAAAACGTGTTAATGCAGTAATTGTAGATAGACTTCCAGAGAAAAAATCTACAATAGGGCTTCGTAAAGCTACAGAAAGACTCTCACATAATGTAAATTTAGCACCTTCTGGTGTAAAGGATGATTCTGTAGGCCCGATAAATATTTTGATAGGAAGTGACTATTATGCCTCCTTTGTAAAGGGTATGGTAAAGAAATGTGGTGTCACCCTTTTAAAGACTGCAGGAGGCCATGTAATGTATGGTAGGATTCCTCGTAATAATAATTCATGACTAGAGGAAACTACAAATACCATAACTGTGTGTCTTACTCATGAAATCGTACCCCAGTATAATTCTTCCATAGAGGATGGTGTTGAGCCAGTGCATAAATTGTGGGAATTAGACAGCATTGGAATAAATGTAAATGAAGAAAGTCCAGACAATTCTTTTACTCAGGAACAGTACATGAGAAGATGTAAAATTTGAATCTGGACAATACTGGGTACGACTTCCGTGGAGACTGAACCATCCAGAATTGCCCACTAATTACAGAATGGCATATGGACAATTAAAGGCTCAGCTCCGCGAACTGAGTAAGACACCAGAATTGTTAACTGCCTATAATGATATAATTGCTGAGCAGTTAATTAATAAATTTATAGAAGAGGTACCTCCTGAGCAAGCCAAAATTTATGGTCACTATTTGCCACATCACGGAGTGAAGAAGGATTCTAAGACCACTCCTCTGAGGATTGTGTTTAATTGTAGTGCCAGGAGTAACAAAAATGTACCTAGTTTAAATGACTGTTTGATGACAGGTCCGTCGTTGACGGAAAAATTAGGAGATATCTTATTAAATTTCAGGGTGAAGAATTATGCCTTTACGGCTGACATAAGTAAAGCTTTCCTAAGAGTGGGTTTACAAGAGGCTGACCGGGATTGTACCCGCTTCTTATGGCCTGAGAATCCTATTGACCCACTTAGCCCTCTGAAAACCTTTCGCTTTAGGAGCGTATTATTTGGTGCTACATCCAGTCCGTTCCTACTTCAAGCGACGATAAATGCACACCTTAAATGTACGGGAAGTCCATTGAGTAAAGTAATGAGCAAACAATTTTATGTGGACAATTTCCTGGGTGTGACGTCAACTGAAGAGGAACTGTTAATGACTTATGGAGAGGCTAATAAAATAATGCAAAGTGCAAATATGCCTCTGAGGGAATGGAATAGTAATTCGTCCAAATTAAAGGACAAAATAAGTAAAGATTACCCTGGAGATGAAGTGCCAAAATGTAGTAATGTATTGGGATTAACTTGGGATACTGAGAGAGATTTGTTAATGTTAAAACCTAATAATTACAGTATGCCCAATAAATTAACTAAGAGAGTCTTGCTTGCTGAAGTTTCCAAATGTTTTGATCCACTAGGCTTAGTGTCACCCCTTACTATAAGAGGGAAATTATTAATACAAGAAGCATGGAAGCTTAAATGTGCTTGGGATGAAACTCTACCTGAGGAATTCATTAACAGGTGGGATGAATTAATTGGTGATTATGAAAAAATTCCAATGTTGGAGTTCCCACGCCAGGTGGCCAATCCAGATGGGAAAAATATACTCCACATTTTTTGTGATGCTTCAAAATTGGCATATGGAGCAGTTGCTTACCTTCAATGTAATAGTGTTATTTCTCTTGTTATGTCTAAGGCTAAAGTGTCTCCAATTAAATCACGTACCTTACCTCAGTTGGAATTAACAGCCATTTATGTAGGTGTCAAATTAGCTAATTATATAAGAAATAAGTTGCAGGAGATAAATATTAGCGACACTGTAATTTGGTCTGATAATGAGGTATCCTTACAATGGATTCGTAATGGAAACAGTAAAATTGTGTACGTACAAAACAGAGTCGCTGAAATTAATCAGATGCAAGAGAAGTATAATAGTTTGGGTCAGCATATGTTAACATTTAATCATATACCTGGTGAGGAGAATCCAGCTGATTTCTTGTCTCGAGGTTTACCTTATGCTAAATTTGTAAATGCTGTATCATGGTTTAAAGGACCGAGCTGGTTGGTAAATAAAGCTAATTGGCCTGTACAAAAGGCGTATATTGCTCCTGTTGAAATTACTGTGACCACCACTCCAATAGTTTGTCCTTCCTTAGCCATTGATATAAATAGGTATTCTTCTTTACCCAAACTAATCAATGTAACTAAGTTGGTGTTTAAATTTCTAAACAAGATGAATATCTCATATAAGTTTTCACATCCTCTTGAATATTGGATAAAGAGGGTACAGGAAGAAATCTATGGAAATGAGATTAAATTGATGATGGAAAGAAAAATTGTGAAAGGTTCCATAATAGAGAAATTGGGGCTGTATTTAGAGAACAATGTAATTAGGTGCAGAGGTAGGTTACAAAATGCTGAATTGGGTGATTATGCTAAACACCCTATCTTACTGCCCAAAACTCATCATCTAACAAATTTAATTGTTTTAAATGCCCATAAAAATGTAATGCATGGTGGGGTACAAGATACCTTAAATTGTATTAGGGAAACTTTCTGGATTCCACAAGGACGGCAAAGTGTAAAAAGGGTGATTAAATCTTGTGTAATATGTCGCCGTGTGGATGCCAGATCCTATATGTACCCAGGTCCTCCACCATTGCCAAATAAGCAATTTGAGTCGTTTAGCAACGACCTCTGCCCGGCCACAGTGTGGAAAATAATTTCCCAAAATTATGCTGTGTAAATAAACCTGATTAAAAGTGTATTTTTAAAAGAAGAGAATGGAGCCGACAGGGAGGCTCTGTGCCTGCACTGAGAGTGGGACTCGCCATTGTTTTTTGAATTGTTACAAACACGTTAATGAATATGGGAAGAATTTTCGTCGCTCTAGAGGTTAAATTGGGCTGACACCTCTCAAATAGGAGCCGAAATTGTTGGATGTGCATTCCTGCATAACTTGAGATAAAGGCGATGGACAAGACAGCTCCAGGAACCTCAGATAAGTCTGTTTATGTTTGTAACTCTGGCCAGTATTATTTTCATAAATAGACAGTGAGGTTTTCTGAGTATGATACACAGTAATCTCCAGTCAAATTGGTGAGTGATGATTAAGATATTCTCCTTCTGTTATGTAAATGTGTATATATAATCATTTATTAATTTTAATATACAGTCCACAAATTTATATATTTACCAGAATTCCTGGTGATGTATATTTCATTTGTAATTAATAGGTCTAGAGCAACTGGTGGATATAACAGTGGTAGGTATCGAAGGCGGACATTTTTTGCGACCTAGGTGTCCCAAATTCCTACTTGCCTATGTAACTTTGATAAATAATTATCTTTGTTACCATTTACTGGTATGTACATAATGAGTTACATCCAGATAAATGCAATTTTCCACAGGTAACATATGGGTGAGTGTTGGTGTTATAATGGACGGTGTGGGTAGCAGCACCTACTGCAGAGTTGTATCCCGTATAAAACATGTTTGAATATTACCCATCAGTGCTGTGAGGGTAACATATGGGTGAGTGTTGGTGTTATAATAGAGGGTGTGGGTAGCAGCACCTACTGCAGAGTTGTATCCCGTATAAAACATGTTTGAATATTACCCAGACATAACCAACAAGTACACTTATTAAAGCAACACAAAATATTTACAAATAAAAGCTGTTACAGCCATGTTATATGTTGTATAAGCAAAGATAAACACAGTACTCTGTGTTGCAGTAGTATGGTTGTAAGTAAACAACACTACGTTACTGCAGTAGTATGGTTGTAGTTGTAAGTGAACAACACTACGTTACCAACAGTAAGGTTTTAGAGACAGTGTAAGTCAGAGGTGAAACAACAGTGTTAATGTGACTTACCTGGCTGTGTTGTGTTAAAGTGTGTGTCCAGTTGAGACTCCCAGCTCACATCTTAGTCACAGCGCAGCCGCAGCAGCAGCATCACACAGTATATACATCATTGTTCTCATTTCCTACTTCTGTTTGAATTGATATTACTTATTAATTTCAGAAATAGTAAACCTATGAAAAGGTCTTAGATAATACATTAAGATAATGCAGTTTATTGTAGAGACAGAGAAAGGGGAGACTATTGATCTGAGTGTTGGGTAGCGAGGAGTGTAGGCGTGTGACGTCAGTGATGGAGGGTGGAGGGTGGAGGGTGGAGGGTGGAGGGTGGGGGGTGGGTGGAGGGTGGAGGATGGAGGGTGGGTGGAGGGTGGAGGGTGGTGGGTGGAGGGTGGGGGTGGTGGGTGGAGGGTGGGGGTGGGGGGTGGAGGGTGGGGGTGGTGGGTGGAGGGTGGTGGGTAGAGGGTGGAGGGTGGTGGGTGGAGGGTGGTGGGTAGAGGGTGGAGGGTGGAGGGTGGTGGGTGGAGGGTGGAGAGTGGAGGGTGGTGGGTAGAGGGTGGAGGGTGGAGGGTGGTGGGTGGAGGGTGGTGGGTGGAGGGTGGTGGGTGGTGGGTGGTGGGTAGAGGGTGGAGGGTGGAGGGTGGAGGGTGGTGGGTAGAGGGTGGAGGGTGGTGGGTAGAGGGTGGAGGGTGGAGGGTGAATGGTGGAGGGTAGAGGGTGGAGGGTGGTGGGTAGAGGGTGGCGGGTGGTGGGTAGAGGGTGGAGGGTGGAGGGTGGATGGTGGAGGGTGGTGGGTAGAGGGTGGAGGGTGGAGGGTGGATGGTGGATGGTGGAGGGTAGTGGGTAGAGGGTGGAGGGTGGAGGGTGGATGGTGGAGGGTGGTGGGTAGAGGGTGGAGGGTGGAGGGTGGTGGGTAGAGGGTGGAGGGTGGATGGTGGAGGGTGGTGGGTAGAGGGTGGAGGGTGGTGGGGGTAGAGGGTGGAGGGTGGAGGGTGGTGGGTAGAGGGTGGGGTGGAGGGTGGAGGGTAGAGGGTGGAGAGGGTGGGGTGGAGGGTGGAGGGGTCTTCATCACAACCTCAAGTCAATTATACAGGAAGATCCAAGAGAATAATTTCCACCTAGCTATATTTAGACTCCAGTGTATGTTAGGTTATAGGTTCATCAGTCAGTATTTTAGACTCCAGAGTATGTTAGGTTATAGGTTCATCAGTCAGTATTTTAGACTCCAGTGTATGTTAGGTTATAGGTTCATCAGTCAGTTATTTATGACTCCAGTGTATTTTGTTCCAGTATATGGTTCATCAGTCAGTATTTTAGACTCCAGTGTATGTTAGGTTATAGGTTCATCAGTCAGTATTTTAGACTCCAGTGTATGTTAGGTTATAGGTTCATCAGTCAGTATTTTAGACTCCAGTGTATGTTAGGTTATAGGTTCATCAGTCAGTATTTTAGACTCCAGTGTATGTTAGGTTATAAGGTTCATCAGTCAGTATTTTAGACTCCAGTGTATGTTAGGTTATGTTCATCAGTCAGTATTTTAGACTCCAGTGTATGTTAGGTTATAGGTTCATCAGTCAGTATTTTAGACTCCAGTGTATGTTAGGTTATAGGTTCATCAGTCAGTATTTTAGACTCCAGTGTATGTTAGGTTATAGGTTCATCAGTCAGTATTTTAGACTCCAGTGTATGTTAGGTTATAGGTTCATCAGTCAGTATTTTAGACTCCAGTGTATGTTAGGTTATAGGTTCATCAGTCAGTATTTTAGACTCCAGGTGTATGTTAGGTTATAGGTTCATCAGTCAGTATTTTAGACTCCAGAGTATATTAGGTTATAGGTTCATCAGTCAGCATTTTAGACTCCAGTGTATGTTAGGTTATAAGGTTCATCAGTCAGTATTTTAGACTCCAGTGTTATGTTAGGTTATAGGTTCCATCAGTTCAGTATTTTAGACTCCAGTGTATGTTAGGTTATAGGTTCATCAGTCAGTATTTTAGACTCCAGTGTATGTTAGGTTATAAGGTTCATCAGTCAGTATTTTAGACTCCAGTGTATGTTAGGTTATAGGTTCATCAGTCCAGTATTTTAGACTCCAGTGTATGTTAGGTTATAGGTTCATCAGTCAGTATTTTAGACTCCAGTGTATGTTAGGTTATAAGTTCATCAGTCAGTATTTTAGACTCCAGTGTATGTTAGGTTATAGGTTCATCAGTCAGTATTTTAGACTCCAGTGTATGTTAGGTTATAAGTTCATCAGTCAGTATTTTAGACTCCAGTGTATGTTAGGTTATAGGTTCATCAGTCAGTATTTTAGACTCCAGTGTATGTTAGGTTATAGGTTCATCAGTCAGTATTTTAGACTCCAGTGTATGTTAGGTTATAAGTTCATCAGTCAGTATTTTAGACTCCAGTGTATGTTAGGTTATAGGTTCATCAGTCAGTATTTTAGACTCCAGTGTATGTTAGGTTATAGGTTCATCAGTCAGTATTTTAGACTCCAGTGTATGTTAGGTTATAGGTTCATCAGTCAGTATTTTAGACTCCAGAGTATGTTAGGTTATAGGTTCATCAGTCAGTATTTTAGACTCCAGTGTATGTTAGGTTATAAGTTCATCAGTCAGTATTTTAGACTCCAGTGTATGTTAGGTTATAGGTTCATCAGTCAGTATTTTAGACTCCAGTGTATGTTAGGTTATAAGTTCATCAGTCAGTATTTTAGACTCCAGAGTATGTTAGGTTATAGGTTCATCAGTCAGTATTTTACTCATGACTGATTCAGTTTTTCTTAGCAAAATACTATACATGAACCATATTGTTTTTCATTTTAATCACGGGAAAGCACTAAACCCATATGTATCATATAGTAGCTGGGGAATGGGAGACAATCAGATTCGATCTAAGGCAAGAGAGGGTAATGATAGTTTCTTTGATCAAAAGTCTCTCACCGGCATCAAGCCACCTCCCAGGAGGGGACATGATTACACTCATGGGGAGCGCTAAACTTGGAAGGCCCATATAGCGCCTGGGGAAATGGGAGGCATTCAGGTTTGATCCAAGGAAAGGGAGGGCAGGTCCAATTCATTGGATCAAAAACCCCTCACCGGCATCAAGGAACCTCCCTCCCTCTTATCCCATCGGGGGGGGGGGACATGTAAGAGAGGCTTACATGGCTTGCACAGTCGTCGTCGTCGTCGTCGTCGTCGTCGTCGTCGTCGTCATCGTCATCGTCATCATCATCATCATCATCATCATCATCATCATCATCATCATCATCATCATCATCATCATCATCATCATCATCATCATCATCATCCCGAGGTTGTCTGGCTTTTGTTTCTTTTTTTCTTCCTTCAACTTTTCGATTTTATTTCGGTCATAACTCGAGAATTACTCATCCAGTCTGCTTCAACACACGTGTACGGTAACAAAGACCAAATTCTTGGAGCAAATGACTTATTCACATACCCCAGGCGAAAAAAAAAATGCCTGGAAAATGCAACAACGTCAGGTGAAAGTCAAATGCGTAGATGTAGATCTGTCCATTGACATGTAAAATAGTGTGATTTTTTTTTTATTCCTGTCAAGTCACAACAGCCAAGAGGATGATGGGGCGGGTAATGATGGGGCGGGTAATGATGGGGCGGGTAATGATGGGGCGGGTAATGAGAACCTTCAAAAAAAGGAAATAATGCCAGTGGTGACACTTTTCAAATCGCGCGTGTTGCTCCCTCATTGTAATATTGTACAGTGTTGACGGCCCTGTTCAGGCCAGGAGAAATATCAGAGCTGGAATTTTTACAGAGATCGTTTACGGCCCACATAGAGCCAGTAAAGAATTTAAATTACTGGGAACGCTTTAAGGTCTTAAATATGTACTCAGTGAGGCGGAGGAGAGAGATGCATGATAATATATATATATATATATATATATATATATATATATATATATATATATATATATATATATATATATATATATATATATATATATATACCTGGAAAGTACTTGAGGGCCTTGTCCCAAATCTACACATTGCCACAACATACTGAAGCGAGAGACGTAGGAGTGCAAAATAAACCCATTGAAAATCATGGGTGTAGTGGTACAGTAAGAGAAAACTGTCAACCAGAAGATATCAAAAACACTGCTGGAACAAGTGTAGAAGTCTTTAAGAGGAAACTGTATAATTATCTTCACCAGGTGGCAGATGAACTAGGTTGTTATGGATATGTAGGGCAGCAGGCCTCCAGCAGCAACAGCCTGGTTGACCAAGCAAGCACCAGACGTACCTGGTCCATGGCCGGGCTCCAAGAGTAAAAAGATTCTAGGAAACTCATGAAAGGTAAAGGTATATCAAAGGTACGTTCAACAATTTTAAGTTTACCTCTTCTGAATGGTTTCAGTTATATATTTAACATCTAGGGCGGCATCTTAGGGCCAGGACACTTCTTATTATGTTTTGTTTACATGTAAGTAAATTTGTAGTAAAACAGTAAAAACACTTGGAATCCGAGCCATAACTGGGGAATGATTCGCCTGCTCGGCTTCAAATTTTCACCACTGATGTGGTTTTCTGAACATAAGGTTTATGGTGTCACTGGGTAACGTAACTCCCACTTTGCAAATTTTATTTAATAACGATAGTTTTTTTATTCAGTAACTAACGAATGCTTCTGGTTAGTTTGAAAATATCATTGACGATACAGTCTGTAACAAGGATAATAACCCATAACTTTAGTACGAATAGGTACAAATTTGAAATTTTACTGAAATTAAAAACTTGGAACCACTGGAGTCAGGTCGATTACTCGAGAATGTCTTTTCTAATTGGTTTCAAATTTGAGTCATTGATAGGCTTTATTACAGCATGGCTTGTCACTCTGAGCTGTGTAAATTTCAGGTTGCCAGTTTTATTAAGCAAATTGTTTCTGAAGTAATAACTGGTGAATGACTCTTCTGATCAGCTTCAAACCCTCAATGTTGGTGCATCTTAATAAGAGGTATCTTTCTATTAATGTTGAATTATGTAGGTTTTAGTTTGTCATTGTTTGGAACTTTTATCAAGCTGTGGTTTTCAGAAAATAAAAATAATAAATTTTCTCACAGGATTGTAGAGAATTTTAAATAGAGTGTATATGTTTAATGTAAACTAGAAAAAAAAAAAACCTGCTGATTTAAGGCATTAAGCTTAACGAGGGGACACTTTCTTATTTTTTGGGACATTTCCAGCTACATTTTTGGTTTGTTACTTGAGAATGCCTTATGTAATCCACTTCAAAATCAACATTTGTGTAAATGTATCTTGGGCAAAATTTATGTTCTTATTGACTACCACATCTGTTATTACTACTAATACTATTTCATAAATTCCACACTTTGTTTCACTACCTTCTTATTTCTACCGTTACCACTGCTGCTCTACTACTACAAATCCCTTCCATTAAATAAACAATAAACAGCTTTATTTCTTTGTGTAGTATACAAAGTGTAGTTTACATGTAATAAAATATTGTTAAGCACAAAGAAAGCCACTAACATGCTTGTGCATTGTATATATTCTGGCTCCTTTCTCGTTTCTGTGTGTGACTAGTTAATGGTTTAAGTCGACCGAAACGTCGTCATAATTTTCAATTTCCAATATGCAGGTTATCTGTGTATTGCTCTAACAACGGTATTGTGACTTTTTATTCTGATTGTACTAGTTGTAATGTTGTAAGTGTTGACTGATACTAGTTGTGTTTAAATTTATTAGAGGGTGAATTAGAAATGCTAGTGAATTTCTTGAAAATTAATACGAGTTTTTTTTTTATGTGAGAGGGCAGTTTGACGATAGTTAGCCCTTTCAGTGTCGGTCCCGTAATATTACTGCTTGAGAGCCAGTGTCGGTTCCATAATACTACGCCAAAATTCTAGCTCCTTCAAATATGGTGGAAGAAAGCTGGTAGACCTACATATGAAAGAATGGGTCTGCGTGGTCAGTGTGCACAGTGCAGTGTCAGCAGCACACAGTGCAGTGTCAGCAGCACACAGTGCAGTGTCAGCAGCACACAGTGCAGTGTCAGCAGCACACAGTGCAGTGTCAGCAGCACACAGTGCAGTGTCAGGTGCACAGTGCAGTGTCAGCAGCACACAGTGCAGTGTCAGCAGCACACAGTGCAGTGTCAGCAGCACACAGTGCAGTGTCAGCAGCACACAGTGCATAATGAGAAAAAAAACTCCGACCGTGTTTTTCGTTTAAAACAGTGACTTTGCTGTGTATTTTCGTATAGTATTTATGATTGTATTCTCGTTTTTTTTATCTCATTTGATAGAATGAAATATATTTTACAGAAATGGACATGATCTTGATTGATTTCACGATGAAAAGGACGTTGAAATTGAGCTCAAAGTAGCGGAAATGTTCGATTTTTGCCGATGTTCAAGAGTAAACAAATGATGTCACTGTCCAATACATGTCCAGTTGGCCAGTCTGATACGCAGTCACGAATGGGTTGACATTATTTATACAATTATTATAATAATGCAGTAGTCTGCATAACAGTAAATCTTCTACTTTTTGTGAGAATAAAAATTCAAAATGGAAAGCAAGGGTAATATAAGAAGGGCCTGGAGATGTGACTAATGAACAGAAAAAATGTTATTTTAGTGCCAGGAATGTCTGCCTTGTTTATTCTGGACCCTATTTTGAAATTGTCATTTTTTGAAATTTGTGTGAAATTGGCCAAATTGCCAATTTCTGATCACTTTATTGGGTAGCTGACATCGCTAAATGGGGGTTTTCTTGTACTCAATCGACAGAACACATAAAATTCTAGCGAAATAGTTCTGATTTTAGTCGACTGGGGCAATGGAATTGACCAAAAATAGGGCTCAAAGTGGGCGAAATCGCAGATGCGTAAATATCGCCGAGATCGTTAACTTCGCGAGAGCGTAATTTCGTATGTTTTCCACCAAACTTCGTACTTTTGGTGTCATTACCATCGGGAAAAGATTATCTATCATTTCATAAGAATTTTTTTTTAATTTTTCGACGCAGAGTGAGTTAAGGATCAGGGGTCTCGACATTGGAAGGGTTAAAGTATGAATATGTGACCAGAGCTTATAATAAATGCTTAGAATTGATGTCAGAGGCTTAATTTGGAGTTATATTTAGATTCATTAGAGAATAAATATGTGTCATATAAATTGTTATATGAAGAATATGAAGATCTGCTGGTAAATTGTGCCTACGACAAAGAAAGGGAATTAATGATTGATCAGGAGTATGACCTAGAAAAAGCAAATACTATCTTGTACAAGTAGGGCATGTTGCTGTCTACCAACCTACTACCACAGGACGGTAGTACGTCCCTGGGTTGTTGCTGTCTACCAACCTACTACCACAGGACGGTAGTACGTCCCTGGGTTGTTGCTGTCTACCAACCTACTACCACAGGACGGTAGTACGTCCCTGGGTTGTTGCTGTCTACCAACCTACTACCACAGGACGGTAGTACGTCCCTGGGTTGTTGCTGTCTACCAACCTACTACCACAGGACGGTAGTACGTCCCTGGGTTGTTGCTGTCTACCAACCTACTACCACAGGACGGTAGTACGTCCCTGGGTTGTTGCTGTCTACCAACCTACTACCACAGGACGGTAGTACGTCCCTGGGTTGTTGCTGTCTACCAACCTACTACCACAGGACGGTAGTACGTCCCTGGGTTGTTGCTGTCTACCAACCTACTACCACAGGACGGTAGTACGTCCCTGGGTTGTTGCTGTCTACCAACCTACTACCACAGGACGGTAGTACGTCCCTGGGTTGTTGCTGTCTACCAACCTACTACCACAGGACGGTAGTACGTCCCTGGGTTGTTGCTGTCTACCAACCTACTACCACAGGACGGTAGTACGTCCCTGGGTTGTTGCTGTCTACCAACCTACTACCACAGGACGGTAGTACGTCCCTGGGTTGTTGCTGTCTACCAACCTACTACCACAGGACGGTAGTACGTCCCTGGGTTGTTGCTGTCTACCAACCTACTACCACAGGACGGTAGTACGTCCCTGGGTTGTTGCTGTCTACCAACCTACTACCACAGGACGGTAGTACGTCCCTGGGTTGTTGCTGTCTACCAACCTACTACCACAGGACGGTAGTACGTCCCTGGGTTGTTGCTGTCTACCAACCTACTACCACAGGACGGTAGTACGTCCCTGGGTTGTTGCTGTCTACCAACCTACTACCACAGGACGGTAGTACGTCCCTGGGTTGTTGCTGTCTACCAACCTACTACCACAGGACGGTAGTACGTCCCTGGGTTGTTGCTGTCTACCAACCTACTACCACAGGACGGTAGTACGTCCCTGGGTTGTTGCTGTCTACCAACCTACTACCACAGGACGGTAGTACGTCCCTGGGTTGTTGCTGTCTACCAACCTACTACCACAGGACGGTAGTACGTCCCTGGGTTGTTGCTGTCTACCAACCTACTACCACAGGACGGTAGTACGTCCCTGGGTTGTTGCTGTCTACCAACCTACTACCACAGGACGGTAGTACGTCCCTGGGTTGTTGCTGTCTACCAACCTACTACCACAGGACGGTAGTACGTCCCTGGGTTGTTGCTGTCTACCAACCTACTACCACAGGACGGTAGTACGTCCCTGGGTTGTTGCTGTCTACCAACCTACTACCACAGGACGGTAGTACGTCCCTGGGTTGTTGCTGTCTACCAACCTACTACCACAGGACGGTAGTACGTCCCTGGGTTGTTGCTGTCTACCAACCTACTACCACAGGACGGTAGTACGTCCCTGGGTTGTTGCTGTCTACCAACCTACTACCACAGGACGGTAGTACGTCCCTGGGTTGTTGCTGTCTACCAACCTACTACCACAGGACGGTAGTACGTCCCTGGGTTGTTGCTGTCTACCAACCTACTACCACAGGACGGTAGTACGTCCCTGGGTTGTTGCTGTCTACCAACCTACTACCACAGGACGGTAGTACGTCCCTGGGTTGTTGCTGTCTACCAACCTACTACCACAGGACGGTAGTACGTCCCTGGGTTGTTGCTGTCTACCAACCTACTACCACAGGACGGTAGTACGTCCCTGGGTTGTTGCTGTCTACCAACCTACTACCACAGGATGGTAGTACCTCCCTGGGTACCATGTGACTCACATTCGTCGGGTAGCACTGAGAATGTATTGGATGTTTCCACAACAGTTTCCACGGCAGTCTCTTTCTTCTTCATCGTTTCTACCTTTCCATTCGTCTTCTTGATCATCAACTTCTTTCCCTGCTGTCCAGCCACTGACCAGTTTCCCTTCTTGACCTGAGGACTCAAAACAGGAGGACTACTACAAATCTTCTTGTTTTCCTCGGTCAGTCGCCGAATTTCCATACATGGGGTGTGTGCAGCAGCTGAGGAGTGATACATGGGATGTGTGCAGCTGCTTTGGAATGATACATGGGGTATGTGCAGCAGCTGTGAAATGATACATGGGGTGTGTGCAGCAGCTGAGTGATACATGGAGTGTGTGCAGCAGCTGAGTGACACATAGGGTGCGTGCAGCAGCTGATTAGTGATACATGGGCTGTGTGCTGCAGCTGTGGAGTGATACATGGGGTGTGTGCTGCAGCTGTGGAGTGATACATGAGGTGTGTGCAGCAGCTGTGGAGTGATACATAAGGTGTGTGCAGCAGCTGTGAAGTGATACATAAGGTGTGTGCAGCAGCTGTGGAGGGATACATGGGGTGTGTGCAGCAGCTGTGTAGTGATACATGGGGTGTGTGTAGCAGCTGTGGAGTGATACATGGGGTGTGTGCAGCAGATGAGGAGTGATACATGGGGTGTGTGCAGCAGCTGAGGAGTGATACATGGGGTGTGTGCAGCAGCTGAGGAGTGATACATGGGGTGTGTGCAGCAGCTGTGGAATGATACATGGGGTGTGTGCAGCAGCTGAGGAGTGATACATGAGGTGTGTGCAGCAGCTGATTAATGATACATGGGGTGTGTGCTGCAGCTGTGGAGTGATACATGGGGTGTGTGCAGCAGCTGTGGAGTGATACATGGGGTGTGTGCAGCAGCTGTGGAGTGATACATGGGGTGTGTGCAGCAGCTGAGGAGTGATACATGGGGTGTGTGCAGCAGCTGTGGAGTGATACATGGGGTGTGTGCAGCAGCTGAGGAGTGATACATGGGGTGTGTGCAGCAGGTGTGGAGTGATACATGGGGTGTGTGCAGCAGCTGAGGGGTGATACATGGGGTGTGTGCAGCAGCTGAGTGATACATGGGGTGTGTGCAGCAGCTGTGGAGTGATACATGGGGTATGTGCAGCAGCTGAGGAGTGATACATGGGGTGTGTGCAGCAGCTGTGGAATGATACATGGGGTATTTGCAGCAGATGAGGAGTGATACATGGGGTGTGTGCAGCAGCTGAGAAGTGATACATGGGGTGTGTGCAGCAGCTGAGGAGCGATACATGGCGAGTGTGTAGCAGCTGAGGAGTGATACATGGGGTGTGTGCAGCAGCTGAGGAGTGATACATGGGTTGTGTGCAGCAGCTGAGGAGTGATACATGGGGTGTGTACAGCAGCTGTGGAGTGATACATGGGGTGTGTGCAGCAGCTGTGGAGTGATACATGGGGTGTGTGCAGCAGATGAGGAGTGATACATGGGGTGTGTGCAGCAGCTGAGGAGTGATACATGGGGTGTGTGTAGCAGCTGATGAGTGATACATGGGGTGTGTGCAGCAGCTGAGGAGTGATACATGGGGTGTGTGCAGCAGCTGAGGAGTGATACATGGGTTGTGTGCAGCAGCTGAGGAGTGATACATGGGGTGTGTACAGCAGCTGTGGAGTGATACATGGGGTGTGTGCAGCAGCTGTGGAGTGATACATGGGGTGTGTGCAGCAGATGAGGAGTGATACATGGGGTGTGTGCAGCAGCTGAGGAGTGATACATGGGGTGTGTGTAGCAGCTGATGAGTGATACATGGGGTGTATGCAGCAGCTGAGGAGTGATACATGGGTTGTGTGCAGCAGCTGAGGAGTGATACATGGGGTGTGTACAGCAGATGAGGAGTGATACATGGGGTGTGTACAGCAGCTGTGGAGTGGTACATGGGGTGTGTGCAGCAGCTGAGGAGTGATACATGGGGTGTGTTCAGCAGCTGTGGAGTGATACATGGGGTGTGTGCAGCAGCTGAGGAGTGATACATGGGGTGTGTGCAGCAGCTGTGGAGTGATACATGGGGTGTGTGCAGCAGCTGAGGAGTGATACATGGGGTGTGTGCAGCAGCTGTGGAGTGATACATGGGGTGTGTGAAGCAGCTGTGGAGTGATACATGGGTTGTGTGCAGCAGCTGAGGAGTGATACATGGGGTGTGTGCAGCAGATGAGGAGTGATACATGGGGTGTGTACAGCAGCTGTGGAGTGGTACATGGGGTGTGTGCAGCAGCTGAGGAGTGATACATGGGGTGTGTTCAGCAGCTGTGGAGTGATACATGGGGTGTGTGCAGCAGCTGTGGAGTGATACATGACGTGTGTGCAGCAGCCGTGGAGTGATACATGGGGTGTGTGCAGCAGCTGAGTGATACATTGGGTGTGTGCAGCAGCTGTGGAGTGATACATGGGGTGCGTGCGGCAGCTGTGGAATGATAAATGGGGTGTGTGCAGCGGATGAGGAGTGATACATGACGTGTGTGCAGCAGCTGTGGAGTGATACATGGAGTGTGTGTGCAGCAGATGAGGAGTGATACATGGGGTGTGTGCAGCAGCTGTGGAGTGATACATGGGGTGTGTGCAGCAGCTGTGGAGTGATACATGGGGTGTGTGCAGCAACTGAGGAGTGATACATGGGGTGTGTGCAGCAGCTGTGGAGTGATACATGGGGTGTGTGCAGCAGCTGATTAGTCATACATGGGGTGTGTGCAGCAGCTGATTAGTGATACATGAGGTGTGTGCTGCAGCTGAGGAGTGATACATGGGGTGTGTGCAGCAGCTGTGGAGTGATACATGGGGTGTGTGCAGCAGCTGATTAGTCATACATGGGGTGTGTGCAGCAGCTGATTAGTGATACATGGGGTGTGTGCTGCAGCTGAGGAGTGATACATGGGGTGTGTGCAGCAGCTGAGGAGTGATACATGGGGTATGTGCAGCAGCTGTGGAGTGATACATCTGGTGTGTGCAGCAGCTGTGGAGTGATACATGGGGTATGTGCAGCAGCTGTGGAGTGATACATGGGTTGTGTGCAGCAGCTGAGGAGTGATACATGGGGTGTGTGCAGCAGCTGAGGAGTGATACATGGGGTGTGTGCAGCAGCTGAGGAGTGATACATGGGGTGTGTGCAGCAGCTGTGGAGTGATACATGGGGTGTGTGCAGCAGCTGAGGAGTGATACATGGGGTGTGTGCAGCAGCTGAGGAGTGATACATGGGGTGTGTGAAGCAGCTGTGGAGTGATACATGGGGTGTGTGCAGCAGCTGTCGAGTGATACATGGAGTGTGTGTGCAGCAGATGAGGAGTGATACATGGGGTGTGTTCAGCAGCTGTGGAGTGATACATGGGGTGTGTGCAGCAGCTGTGGAGTGATACATGGGGTGTGTGCAGCAGCTGTGGAGTGATACATGGGGTGTGTGCAGCAGCTGAGGAGTGATACATGGGGTGTGTGCAGCAGCTGTGGAGTGATACATGGGGTGTGTGCAGCAGCTGTGGAGTGATACATGGGGTGTGTGCAGCAGCTGTGGAGTGATACATGGGGTGTGTGCAGCAGCTGAGGAGTGATACATGGGGTGTGTGCAGCAGCTGAGGAGTGATACATGGGGTGTGTGCAGCAGCTGTGGAGTGATACATGGGGTGTGTGCAGCAGCTGAGGAGTGATACATGGGGTGTGTGCAGCAGCTGTGGAGTGATACATGGGGTGTGTGAAGCAGCTGCGGAGTGATACATGGGGTGTGTGCAGCAGCTGTGGAGTGATACATGGAGTGTGTGTGCAGCAGATGAGGAGTGATACATGGGGTGTGTGCAGCAGCTGTGGAGTGATACATGGGGTGTGTGCAGCAGCTGTGGAGTGATACATGGGGTGTGTGCAGCAGCTGTGGAGTGATACATGGGGTGTGTGCAGCAGCTGTGGAGTGATACATGGGGTGTGTGCAGCAGCTGTGGAGTGATACATGGGGTGTGTGTGCAGCAGATGAGGAGTGATACATGGGGTGTGTGCAGCAGCTGTGGAGTGATACATGGGGTGTGTGCAGCAGCTGTGGAGTGATACATGGGGTGTGTGCAGCAGCTGTGGAGTGATACATGGAGTGTGTGTGCAGCAGTTGAGGAGTGATACATGGGGTGTGTGCAGCAGCTGTGGAGTGATACATGGGGTGTGTGCAGCAGCTGTGGAGTGATACATGGAGTGTGTGTGCAGCAACTGAGGAGTGATACATGGGGTGTGTGCAGCAGCTGAGGAGTAATACATGGGATGTGTGCAGCTGCTGTGGAATGACACATGGGGTATGTGCAGCAGCTGTGAAGTGATACATGGGGTGTGTGCAGCAGCTGAGTGATACATGGGGTGTGTGCAGCAGCTGAGGAGTGATACATAGGGTGTGTGCAGCAGCTGATTAGTGATACATGGGGTGTGTGCTGCAGCTGTGGAGTGATACATGGGGTGTGTGCTGCAGCTGTGGAGTGATACATGAGGTGTGTGCAGCAGCTGTGGAGTGATACATAAGGTGTGTGCAGCAGCTGTGAAGTGATACATGAGGTGTGTGCAGCAGCTGTGTAGCGATACATGGGATGTGTGCAGCAGCTGTGGAGTGATACATGGGGTGTGTGAACCAGCTGTGGAGTGATACATGGGGCGTGTGCAGCAGATGAGGAGTGATACCTGGGGTGTGTGCAGCAGCTGAGGAGTGATACATGGAGTGTGTGCAGCAGCTGAGGAGTGATACATGGGGTGTGTGCAGCAGCTTTGGAATGATACATGGGGTTTGTGCAGCAGCTGAGGAGTGATACATGGGGTGTGTGCAGCTGCTGATTAGTGATACATGGGGTGTGTGCTGCAGCTGTGGAGTGATACATGGGGTGTGTGCAGCAGCTGAGGAGTGATACATGGGGTGTGTGCAGCAGCTGAGGAGTGATACATGGGGTGTGCACAGCAGCTGTGGAGTGATACATGGGGTGTGTGCAGCAGCTGTAGAGTGATACATCTGGTGTGTGCAGCAGCTGTGGAGTGATACATGGGGTGTATGCAGCAGCTATGGAGAGATACATCTGGTGTGTGCAGCAGCTGTGGAGTGATACATGGGGTGTGTGCAGCAGCTGTGGAGTGATGCAAGGGATGTGTGCAGCAGCTGAGGAGTGATACATGGGGTGTGTGCAGCAGCTGTGGAGTGATACATGGGGTGTGTGCAGCAGCTGTGGAGTGATGCAAGGGATGTGTGCAGCAGCTGTGGAGTGATACATGGGGTGTGTGCAACAGCTGTGGAGTGACACATGGGGTGTGTGCAGCAGCTGTGGAGTGATACATGGGGTGTGTGCAGCAGCTGTGGAGTGATACATGGGGTGTGTGCAGCAGCTGTGGAGTGATACATGGGGTGTGTGCAGCAGCTGTGGAGTGATACATGGAGTGTGTGTGCAGCAGATGAGGAGTGATACATGGGGTGTGTGCAGCAGCTGTGGAGTGATACATGGGGTGTGTGCAGCAGCTGTGGAGTGATACATGGGGTGTGTGCAGCAGCTGTGGAGTGATACATGGAGTGTGTGTGCAGCAGTTGAGGAGTGATACATGGGGTGTGTGCAGCAGCTGTGGAGTGATACATGGGGTGTGTGCAGCAGCTGTGGAGTGATACATGGAGTGTGTGTGCAGCAGCTGAGGAGTGATACATGGGGTGTGTGCAGCAGCTGAGGAGTAATACATGGGATGTGTGCAGCTGCTGTGGAATGATACATGGGTTATGTGCAGCAGCTGTGAAGTGATACATGGGGTGTGTGCAGCAGCTGAGTGATACATGGGTGTGTGCAGCAGCTGAGGAGTGATACATAGGGTGTGTGCAGCAGCTGATTAGTGATACATGGGCTGTGTGCTGCAGCTGTGGAGTGATACATGGGGTGTGTGCTGCAGCTGTGGAGTGATACATGAGGTGTGTGCAGCAGCTGTGGAGTGATACATAAGGTGTGTGCAGCAGCTGTGAAGTGATACATGAGGTGTGTGCAGCAGCTGTGTAGCGATACATGGGATGTGTGCAGCAGCTGTGGAGTGATACATGGGGTGTGTGTACCAGCTGTGGAGTGATACATGGGGCGTGTGCAGCAGATGAGGAGTGATACATGGGGTGTGTGCAGCAGCTGAGGAGTGATACATGGAGTGTGTGCAGCAGCTGAGGAGTGATACATGGGGTGTGTGCAGCAGCTTTGGAATGATACATGGGGTTTGTGCAGCAGCTGAGGAGTGATACATGGGGTGTGTGCAGCTGCTGATTAGTGATACATGGGGTGTGTGCTGCA
Organism: Cherax quadricarinatus; assembly: GCF_038502225.1. Classification (NCBI taxonomy): domain Eukaryota; kingdom Metazoa; phylum Arthropoda; class Malacostraca; order Decapoda; family Parastacidae; genus Cherax; species Cherax quadricarinatus. The sequence continues at coordinate 10,670 of NW_027199402.1, read as the reverse complement.
GCTGTGGAGTGATACATGGGGTGTGTGCAGCAGCTGAGGAGTGATACATGGGGTGTGTGCAGCAGCTGAGGAGTGATACATGGGGTGTGCACAGCAGCTGTGGAGTGATACATGGGGTGTGTGCAGCAGCTGTAGAGTGATACATCTGGTGTGTGCAGCAGCTGTGGAGTGATACATGGGGTGTATGCAGCAGCTATGGAGAGATACATCTGGTGTGTGCAGCAGCTGTGGAGTGATACATGGGGTGTGTGCAGCAGCTGTGGAGTGATGCAAGGGATGTGTGCAGCAGCTGAGGAGTGATACATGGGGTGTGTGCAGCAGCTGTGGAGTGATACATGGGGTGTGTGCAGCAGCTGTGGAGTGATAATGGGGTGTGTGCAGCAGCTGTGGAGTGATTCATGGGGTGTGTGCAACAGCTGTGGAGTGATACATGGGGTGTGTGCAGCAGCTGTGGAGTGATACATGGGGTGTGTGCAGCAGCTGTGGAGTGATACATGGGGTGTGTGCAGCAGCTGTGGAGTGATACATGGGGTATGTGCAGCAGCTGTGGAGTGATACATGGGTTGTGTGCAGCAGCTGTGGAGTGATACATGGGGTGTGTGCAGCAGCTGTAGGAGTGATACATGGGGTGTGTGCAGCAGCTGTAGGAGTGATACATGGGGTGTGTGCAGCAGCTGTGGAGTGATACATGGGGTATGTGCAGCAGCTGTAGAGTGATACATAAGGTGTGTGCAGCAGCTGTGGAGTGATACATGGGGTGTGTGCAGCAGCTGTAGAGTGATACATGGGGTGTGTGCAGCAGCTGTGGAGTGATACATGGGATGTGTGCAGCAGCTGTGCAGTGATACATGGGGTGTGTGCAGCAGCTGTGGAGTGATACATGGGGTGTGTGCAGCAGCTGTGGAGTGATACATGGGGTGTGTGCAGCAGCTGTGGAGTGATGCATAAGGTGTGTACAGCAGCTGTGGAGTGATACATGGGGTGTGTGCAGCAGCTGTGGAGTGATACATGGGGAGTGAGCAGCAGCGGAGGAGTGATAAATGGGGTGTGTGCAGCAGCTGTGGAGTGATACATGGGGTGTGTGCAGCAGCTGTAGAGTGATACATGGGGTGTGTGCAGCAGCTGTAGAGAGTGATACATGGGTAGAGTGTGTGCAGCAGCTGTGGAGTGATACATGGGGTGTGTGCAGCAGCTGTAGAGTGATACATATACATAAGGTGTGTGTGTGTGCAGCAGCTGTAGAGTGATACATAAGGTGTGTGCAGCAGCTGTAGAGTGATACATAAGGTGTGTGCAGCAGCTGTAGGAGTGATACATGGGGTGTGTGCAGCAGCTGAGGAGTGATACATGGGGTGTGTGCAGCAGCTGAGGAGTGATACATGGTGTGTGTGCAGCAGCTGTGGAATGATACATGGTGTGTGTGCAGCAGCTGAGGAGTGATACATGAGGTGTGTGCAGCAGCTGTGGAGTGATACATGGGGTATGTGCAGCAGCTGTGGAGTGATACATGGGATGTGTGCAGCAGCTGAGGAGTGATACATGGGGTGTGTGCAGCAGCTGTGGAGTGATACATGGGGTGTGTGCAGCAGCTGTGGAGTGATACATGGGGTGTGTGCAGCAGCTGTGGAGTGATACATAATGAGTGTACAGCAGCTGTGGAGTGATACATGGGGTGTGTGCAGCAGCTGTGGAGAGCGACACTGGGTGTGTGCAGCAGCTGTGGAGTGATACATGGGGTGTGTGCAGCAGCTGTGGAGTGATACATGGGGTGTGTGCAGCAGCTGTGGAGTGGTACATGGGAGTGTGTGCAGCAGCTGTGGAGTGATACATGGAGTGTGTGCAGCAGCTGTGGAGTGATACATGGGGTGTGTGCAGCATCTGTGGAGTGATACATGGGGTGTGTGCAGCAGCTGTGGAGTGATACATGGGGTGTGTGCAGCAGCTGTGGAGTGATACATGGGGTGTGTGCAGCAGCTGTGGAGTGATACATGAGGTGTGTGCAGCAGCTGTGCAGTGATACATAAGGAATGTGCAGCAGCTGTGGAGTGATACATATGGTGTGTGCAGCAGCTGTGAAGTGATACATAAGGTGCGTGCAGCAGCTGTGCAGTGATACATAAGGAATGTGCAGCAGCTGTGCAGTGATACATAAGGAATGTACAGCAGCTGTGAAGTGATACATGGGGTGTGTGCAGCAGCTGAGGAGTGATACATGGGGTGTGTGCAGCAGCTGTGGAGTGATACATAAGGTGTGTACAGCAGCTGTGGAGTGATACATAAGGTGTGTGCAGCAGCTGAGGAGTGATACATGGGGTGTGTGCAGCAGCTGTGGAGTGATACATATGGTGTGTGCAGCAGCTGTGAAGTGATACATATGGTGTGTGCAGCAGCTGTGAAGTGATACATAAGGTGCGTGCAGCAGCTGTGCAGTGATACATGGGTGTGTGCAGCAGCTGTGAAGTGATACATGGGTGTGTGCAGCAGCTGTGGAGTGATACATGGGGTGTGTGCAGCAGCTGTGGAGTGATACATGGGGTGTGTGCAGCAGCTGTGGAGTGATACATGGGGTGTGTGCAGCAGCTGTGGAGTGATACATGGGGTGTGTGCAGCAGCTGTGGAGTGATACATGGGGTGTGTGCAGCAGCTGTGGAGTGATACATAAGGGTGTGTGTAGCAGCAGCTGTGGAGTGATACATGGGGTGTGTGCAGCAGCTGTGAGTGATACATGGGGTGTGTGCAGCAGCTGTGGAGTGATACATGGGGTGTGTGCAGCAGCTGTGAAGTGATACATAAGGTGTGTGCAGCAGCTGTGGAGTGATACATGGGGTGTGTGCAGCAGCTGTGGAGTGATACATGGGGTGTGTGCAGCAGCTGTGGAGTGATACATAAGGTGTGTACAGCAGCTGTGGAGTGATACATGGGGTGTGTGCAGCAGCTGTGGAGTGATACATGGGGTGTGTGCAGCAGCTGTGGAGTGATACATGGGGTGTGTGTAGCAGTTGTAGAGTGATACATGGGGTGTGTGCAGCAGCTGAGGATTGATACATGGGGTATGTGCAGCAGGTGAGGAGTGATATATGGGGTGAGTGCAGCAGCTGTAGAGTGATACATGGGGTGTGTGTAGCAGTTGTAGAGTGATACATGGGGTGTGTGCAGCAGCTGAGGAGTGATACATGGGGTGTGTGCAGCAGCTGTGATACATGAGTGATACATGGGGTGTGTGCAGCAGCTTTGGAGTGATACATAAGGTGTGTACAGCAGCTGTGGAGTGATACATGGGGTGTGTGCAGCAGCTGTGGAGTGATACATGGGGTGTGTGCAGCAGCTGTGGAGTGATACATGGGGTGTGTGCAGCAGCTGTGGAGTGATACATGGGGTGTGTGCAGCAGCTTTGGAGTGATACATGGGGTGTGTGCAGCAGCTGAGGAGTGATACATGGGGTGTGTGCAGCAGCTGTGGAGTGATACATGGGGTGTGTGCAGCAGCTGTGGAGTGATACATGGGTGTGTGCAGCAGCTGTGGAGTGATACATGGGTGTGTGCAGCAGCTGTGGAGTGATACATGAGGTGTGTGCAGCAGCTGTGGAGTGATACATGGGTGTGTGCAGCAGCTGTGGAGTGATACATAAGGTGTGTGCAGCAGCTGTGGAGTGATACATAAGGTGTGTGCAGCAGCTGTGGAGTGATACATGGGGTGTGTGCAGCAGCTGTGGAGTGATACATGGGGTGTGTGCAGCAGCTGTGGAGTGATACATGGGGTGTGTGCAGCAGCTGTGGAGTGATACATGGGGTGTGTGCAGCAGCTGTGGAGTGATACATGGGGTGTGTGCAGCAGCTGTGGAGTGATACATGGGGTGTGTGCAGCAGCTGTGGAGTGATACATGGGGTGTGTGCAGCAGCTGTGGAGTGATACATGGGGTGTGTGCAGCAGCTGTGGAGTGATACATGAGGTGTGTGCAGCAGCTGTGGAGTGATACATAAGGTGTGTGCAGCAGCTGTGGAGTGATACATAAGGTGTGTGCAGCAGCTGTGGAGTGATACATGGGGTGTGTGCAGCAGCTGTGGAGTGATACATGGGGTGTGTGCAGCAGCTGTGGAGTGATACATGGGGTGTGTGCAGCAGCTGTGGAGTGATACATGGGGTGTGTGCAGCAGCTGTGGAGTGATACATGGGGTGTGTGCAGCAGCTGTGGAGTGATACATGGGGTGTGTGCAGCAGCTGTGGAGTGATACATGGGGTGTGTGCAGCAGCTGTGGAGTGATACATGGGGTGTGTGCAGCAGCTGTGGAGTGATACATGGGGTGTGTGCAGCAGCTGTGGAGTGATACATGGGGTGTGTGCAGCAGCTGTGGAGTGATACATGGGGTGTGTGCAGCAGCTGTGGAGTGATACATGGGGTGTGTGCAGCAGCTGTGGAGTGATACATGAGGTGTGTGCAGCAGCTGTGGAGTGATACATAAGGTGTGTGCAGCAGCTGTGGAGTGATACATAAGGTGTGTGCAGCAGCTGTGGAGTGATACATGGGGTGTGTGCAGCAGCTGTGGAGTGATACATGGGGTGTGTGCAGCAGCTGTGGAGTGATACATGGGGTGTGTGCAGCAGCTGTGGAGTGATACATGGGGTGTGTGCAGCAGCTGTGGAGTGATACATGGGGTGTGTGCAGCAGCTGTGGAGTGATACATGGGGTGTGTGCAGCAGCTGTGGAGTGATACATGGGGTGTGTGCAGCAGCTGTGGAGTGATACATGGGGTGTGTGCAGCAGCTGTGGAGTGATACATGAGGTGTGTGCAGCAGCTGTGGAGTGATACATGGGGTGTGTGCAGCAGCTGTTAAGTGATACATCAGAGAAGAAAGATGCCATAATAGAATAATTTAGATACACTGGTTGCGATACTTTATGTAGTGTAATTGGGCATCATCGAGGCCAAATTGGTGTATATTGGCTTCAAATTATAGTTAAATGTAATGGAACGTCCCCCACAGAAGAATCTGGATAAATTTGGGGGTAAACCACTACAATAGAGTGGTAGGAAGGAAAAAAATTGTAGGACGCCAAGGCTCCCCTGCAGCACACCTGAGATACGTAATGCTTACCCATAAATTACAGTAGTTTTGTATTGGCTTTCGTAATTTCTAGCTGTTAGGGTAGCATTAGGGTGTGTTTCTCCTGAGATATAAGTGGTAAGTGTCACTGATATGCTCGGAACTATTAAATGCCTCAAATGATGTAATTGAAAAATAACAAAAAAGGCACAATACCTGACTGGAACGACACACAAATAACCCGCACATAGAAGAGAGAAGCTTGCTACTACGTTTCGGTCCGACTTGGACCATTTACAAAGTCTAAGTCAGACCGAAACGTCGTCGTAATATCCTCTCTTCTATATGCAGGTTATTTGTGTGATGTAGTTGAAATTTTGGCAGTTAAGATCGTGAACCAAAACCTGGTCATTGTGGTTGTTTACAAGCCTCTAGATGCAACTTCCCAACACTTCCAAGAACAGCTTTTGAAAATTGATCGCTGTCTGGAAAATATTCCAGCTCCTGCCCCCAACATTTTGCTCCTGGGGGATTTCACCCTAAACCACCTAAAATGGAGGAAGGTAACAAATAATGCTGTATTGGAGATAACACCAGGAGGCAGCTCAGATGAAATCTCTCACACACATGAGCTTTCAAATCTCTGCACCAAATTCATCTTAAACCAGCAAATAATAGAACCTACAAAATTGGAGAATACACTGGACCTCATCTTCACTAAGAATGATGATCTGATACGAAATATTATCATATCAAAAACAACATACTGAGATCACAACCATAATTGTGGGTCAGACATGTATGCAGGGAGCACCAGACCAACAAAATGTGATCAGTTACAAGGGAACCTTCACCAAATTCAACTTCAATAACAAAAACATAAGGTGGGACCATGTAAACCAGGTCCTAAATGATATAAACTGGGAAGATAGCCTAAGCAACACAGATCCAAACCTATGTCTAGAACAAATTAACTCTGTGGCACTCGATGTATGCTCAAGGCATATTCTTTTAAGGAAAAGGAAGAGAAGATATAAACTAGAAAGAGAAAGGCACTCCCTATACAGGCGAAGGCAAAGAATAACAGAGAGGCTAAAACAGGCTGCAGAAAACAATACAAGTTCAATGATGAGAAATTTCAATTACTCCGATATGGAAACCGTGAGGAATTTAAAACTATATCGGAGTACAAAACAAATTCCAACCACACAATATAACGAAAAACTAATGTAAAAGACCTGGGAGTGATAATGTTAGGGGCTCTCACCTTCAAAGACCACAACATGGTATCAATCGTGTCTGCTAGAAAAATGACAGGATAGATAACGAGAACCTTCAAAACTAGGAATGCCAAGCTCATGATGACACTCTTCAAATCTCTTGTTCAATCCAGACTGGAATATTGCTGCACACTGACAGTACCTTTCAAGGCAGGTGAAATTGCTGACCTAGAAAATGTACAGAGAACCTTCACGGCACACAACTGCGATAAACCACCTCAATTACTGGGAACTCTTGAAATTCCTCAACCTGTACTCCCCAGAAGGCAGGCGGGAGAGATACATGATTATATACACTTGATAAATCTTAGAGGGATTAGTACCAATCTTGCACACGAAAATCACTCCCTATGAAAGCAAAAGACTCGGCAGACGAAGCAACATCCCCCCACACCAGCCTGGAGTCGATGTGCTCAGTCCATCAATCTTGATGGACTGAACACATCGACTCCAGGCTGAGGGACTGATTACTTCAAACTACTCCTCTCCTTACACCTTTCTACTTTGTATTGGACTGATGAAGCCACTGTGTGGCGAAACGTTTCTTCAATAAAGATTCCCATATGCTGCATAAGTGTCTCAATCTTCAACATTAAATCACTAAGACCACTAATAACCCAGTAAAAGGCTGCAGTCAGAATAACAAATTCCCACTCCTGACAGCATACTCCACCAATTACTCACGAAATCGTAATGACACGATTGCGGGTTCTATCTCCGTCCGTGGTATGGTTTACTCCACCAATATTCAAAAGTCTAAAACTGTTCACCGTAAAGAACATCCATACTTACTCCTATACCTACTACATACATAGAACACTACACGCAAACATAAACACTCCACTTAAACTTCTCATCAACCTTAACAGGACACATGACCATAACACAAGACACAGATCTCTTTTTGATGTACCCCGTGTCCATATCACACTGTGTAAAAACTCTATGCACATAATGGGCCCCAAAATTTGGAATTCATTACCAGTAAATACTAAAGTAATCCAGAAAAAACTCTATGCACATAATGGGCCCCAAAATCTGGAATTCATTACCAGTAAATACTAAAGTAACCCGGTCTGAACATCAGTTTAAGACTCTTCTCAAAAACCACTTACTCACCATAAACTAAATACTCAATATTTATCTTTACCAAAAATCTCCCAATTACCTAAATTATTACAGCAATAGAGATGTTTTTGTCATCAAGACACTATGTTCTAGGCTTTAAATTATGTTGGTTATTCGTTTCTGCGTTAAATGAACAATGGTACGTTGATGTACAATATGGTGATCTGGGGTAAAAGGAATGGGGGGGGGATGTGGTTGTACTGCCCAAAATAAAATAATTTTTAATATATATGTACTTCCTTAATGTGTATATTGTATATTGCCGAATGGAAGGAGTAATGTGGACTGTGGAGTTTAGTATTACTTGCGCGGTTTTCTTGTGTTTTTGTATAACTGCTTAATATATCTATCAGGTGTCTGCAGTGTAATAAGTGAAACATTACTGTAAATTGAAATGACTTGTTTGATGTCGGGTATAATATTGTGTAATCTTTTTTTCCGCACATATATTGGGGGTTGAACCGAGTCATGTAAAGAGGATTTTTTTCTAAAGGCAATGTAACACCTGCAGTGTTTTGATTATGAAGAAATAATTGTTTTTGACTGTGAAATATTTGACACTGTATTCTTTTATTTATTTAATGTATGTATGTTTTAAATATAAAAAAAAATTACCTAAATCTTAAAAATTCAAAACGTGACGCCCAAAGTTCATACATTGATTAAAACTAACTTGTATAAATACCTACCCAAAACATTACTCCCTGACACCCAATTGTAACATTCTCATACTGTAAAATACTCTCAACAACTCACAGTGTTATATTCCCATAATATAATTTTAATATTTATTATTGAAACTATTGTAATCTGAGTAAAATTGTTGTCTACTATAAATAAACAAGATGTACAACTCAAACAAACTATGATCAATTTCTTTAGTATTAAGTAGTCTGTAAACCATTAAGTCTGCCCATAATGCCTAGGCATGATAGTGGCTCTTTGTACTGCAACTCATTTTTTAATTTCATAATCTCAATGTAATCTTGCAAAGAAATAAAAATTGATTGATTGATTGATATATGTGGTTGTAAGGGCCGAGTCTCAGCTCCTGACCCTGTGTGTGTGTATTTACCTATTCGTAGCTACAGTAGCAGAGTTTAGCTTTTGGTGTCCCATCTTCAATACTCTGTTCATGATATGTTTACTCTATCATATATTTTTTAAATTTCCAGTGATTAATGAATTCTTCTTTCCTTCCCACTAAACTTTTACTTAAATTTGCAACGGTGGCCTCTTTGTTATCCCTGTTGAAGGCACTTAAGAAGTCATCACCTTGTTCGAGCTTTTTCAAGACCTTATACCTGGAGTTTACCTGGAGAGAGTTTCGGGGGTCAATGCCCCCGCGGCCCGGTCTGTGACCAGGCCTCCTGGTGGATCAGCGCCTGATCAACCAGGCTGTTGCTGCTGGCTGCACGCAAACCAACGTACGAGCCACAGCCCGGCTGATCAGGAATTGACTTTAGGTGCTTGTCCAGTGCCAGCTTGAAGACTGCCAGGGGTCTGTTGGTAATCCCCCTTATGTGTGCTGGGAGGCAGTTGAACAGTCTCGGGCCCCTGACACTTATTGTATGGTCTCTTAACGTGCTAATGACACCCCTGCTTTTCATTGGGGGGATGGTGCATCGTCTGCCAAGTCTTTTGCTTTCGTAGTGAGTGATTTTCGTGTGCAAGTTCGGTACTAGTCCCTCTAGGATTTTCCAGGTGTATATAATCATGTATCTCTCCCTCCTGCGTTCCAGGGAATACAGGTTTAGAAACCTCAAGCGCTCCCAGTAATTGAGGTGTTTTATCTCCGTTATGCGGGCCGTGAAAGTTCTCTGTACATTTTCTAGGTCGGCAATTTCACCTGCCTTGAAAGGTGCTGTTAGAGTGCAGCAATATTCCAGCCTAGATAGAACAAGTGACCTGAAGAGTGTCATCATGGGCTTGGCATCCCTAGTTTTGAAGGTTCTCATTATCCATCCTGTCATTTTTCTAGCAGATGCGATTGATACAATGTTATGGTCCTTGAAGGTGAGATCCTCCGACATAATCACTCCCAGGTCTTTGACGTTGGTGTTTCGCTCTATTTTGTGGCCAGAATTTGTTTTGTACTCTGATGAAGATTTAATTTCCTCATGTTTACCATATCTGAGTAATTGAAATTTCTCATCGTTGAACTTCATATTGTTTTCTGCAGCCCACTGAAAGATTTGGTTGATGTCCGCCTGGAGCCTTGCAGTGTCGGCAATGGAAGACACTGTCATGCAGATTCGGGTGTCATCTGCAAAGGAAGACACGGTGCTGTGGCTGACATCCTTGTCTATGTCGGATATGAGGATGAGGAACAAGATGGGAGCTAGTACTGTGCCTTGTGGAACAGAGCTTTTCACCGTAGCTGCCTCGGACTTTACTCTGTTGACGACTACTCTCTGTGTTCTGTTAGTGAGGAAATTATAGATCCATCGACCGACTTTTCCTGTTATTCCTTAAGCGCGCATTTTGTGCGCTATTACGCCATGGTCACACTTGTCGAAGGCTTTTGCAAAGTCTGTATATATTACATCTGCATTCTTTTTGTCTTCTAGTGCATTTAGGACCTTGTCGTAGTGATCCAGTAGTTGAGACAGACAGGAGCGACCTGTTCTAAACCCATGTTGCCCTGGGTTGTGTAACTGATGGGTTTCTAGATGGGTGGTGATCTTGCTTCTTAGGACCCTTTCAAAGATTTTTATGATATGGGATGTTAGTGCTATTGGTCTGTAGTTCTTTGCTGTTGCTTTACTGCCCCCTTTGTGGAGTGGGGCTATGTCTGTTGTTTTTAGTAACTGTGGGACGACCCCCGTGTCCATGCTCCCTCTCCATAGGATGGAAAAGGCTCGTGATAGGGGCTTCTTGCAGTTCTTGATGAACACAGAGTTCCATGAGTCTGGCCCTGGGGCAGAGTGCATGGGCATGTCATTTATCGCCTGTTCGAAGTCATTTGGCGTCAGGATAACATCGGATAGGCTTGTGTTAATCAAATTTTGTGGCTCTCTCATAAAAAATTCATTTTGATCTTCGACTCTCAGTCTGGTTAGCGGCTTGCTAAAAACTGAGTCATATTGGGACTTGAGTAGCTCACTCATTTCCTTGCTGTCATCTGTGTAGGACCCATCTTGTTTATGTGGTTATAATGTCTCATCTTTTCTTGCTATCAGCCAACGCGGCCATCTTTAATGTTTTAAGATAAATTAA
>NW_027199401.1:27500-32586 GCF_038502225.1 Cherax quadricarinatus | reverse complement strand
TATCATACAGACGTCCCACCATCTACATATATACTACCATCTAGGTATATACTACCATCTACATATATACTACCATCTACATATATACTACCATCTACATATATACTACCATCTACATATATACTACCATCTAGGTATATACTACCATCTACATATATACTACCATCTACATATATACTACCATCTACATATATACTACCATCTACATATATACTACCATCTACATATATACTACCATCTAGGTATATACTACCATCTACATATATACTACCATCTACATATATACTACCATCTACATATATACTACCATCTACATATATACTACCATCTACATATATATATCCATCTAGATATATATTACCATCTAGATATATACTACCATCTAGATATATACTACCATCTACATATATACTACCATCTACATATATACTACCATCTACATATATACTACCATCTACATATATACTACCATCTACATATATACTACCATCTAGGTATATACTACCATCTACATATATATTACCATCTACATATATACTACCATCTAGATATATACTACCATCTACATATATACTACCATCTACATATATACTACCATCTACATATATACTACCATCTACATATATACTACCATCTACATATATACTACCATCTACATATATACTACCATCTACATATATACTACCATCTACATATATACTACCATCTACATATATACTACCATCTACATATATACTACCATCTACATATATACTACCATCTAGGTATATACTACCATCTACATATATACTACCATCTACATATATATTACCATCTACATATATATTACCATCTAGATATATACTACCATCTACATATATACTACTATCTACATATATATTACCATCTCGATATATACTACCATCTAGATATATATTACCATCTAGATATATATTACCATCTAGATATATACTACCATCTAGATATATATTACCATCTAGATATATATTACCATCTAGATATATACTACCATCTAGATATATATTACCATCTAGATATATATTACCATCTAGATATATATTACCATCTAGATATATATTACCATCTAGATATATATTACCATCAAGATATATACTACCATCTAGATATATATTATAATCTAGATATATATTACAATCTAGATATATACTACCATCTAGATATATATACTATCTAGATATATATTACTATCTAGATATATAGTACCATCTAGATATATATTACCATTTAGATATATATTACTATCTAGATATATACTACCATCTAGATATATACTACCATCTAGATATATATTACTATCTAGATATATATTACCATTTAGATATATATTACTATCTAGATATATATTACCATCTAGATCAGTGGTTCCCAAACTTTTTCAGCTTGTTAGCCAATTTAACATGCCACATAAAGCATGTTACCCCTTTCACAAAATGTTGTTATTATTGATATATATGGCTAAATTAAAACACTTGAGATATTTTCTTTTATTTATTGTATCTGAACATTGTGCATCTCTAATGACTATTACCAAAGATGTCAAGAACATCAGTGGGATGGATGGAGTTGCATACTTGAAGCTAGTTTAGGAATTCTTGGCTTCATACCAGCTTATGTCTACCTCGGCTGATGCTCACAGATAAACTGACAGTGTGAAATAGAGGCAGCCTCAGGAAGTGAGTGACGCGTACTGGACAGGTCGATCTGGGCTACTGAGTGACTTTTGTCCTGAAGCATACTTGTCAAAATACTTTTGGGTTTCCACACACTTAGCTATATATTTCTTCTTTTCTAATACTGTATATTAGTTTTTGATGTTTATTGTTATTTGGTTTAACTTTATTACTTACTTATAATAGGTTTACTTTACAACTTTATATACTAAGACAAAGTTAACAATAATCCTCATACCGGGTACCGCATTGTTTTCTTGATTTTCAGAATTCATAACTTTTTTTCTGTCACCCCTCCATTACCCCCCAAAAATGGTTAAATTACCCCCAGGGGGTAATTTACCCCCAGTTTGGGAACCACTGATCTAGATATATGTCAGCATAGTTGCTGATCCCCTTACATGTGTTGTATAGCTTATCTGAGTATCATAGTACCATCCATATGTTTTATATAGACGATCCCTTACTAGGCCTAGTGACTGTTTGTGTGACATCACGTGATGCGCATGTGTACGTGAGTACCTCTGTAACTTCCTCAGTCCATGCATAGGTCTACCAGGCAACACACGGCAGGTTGGTCTCCCTTACCACATCTGACAATATATTGTTACCATCCAACAAGTGTGTATATCTTCAACCCTCGTTACCTCCTTTCGAACCCCACAACAAGTGGTGGCAGTGGTGTGGGCGTAAAATTGATAATTACGCTGATGCACGGAGATAAATTCTCTCAGCCGACGATGGACATTTTGTGTAGCCAGTAGGCTGACCTAGCCAAGCAGCTACCCCAAGCAAGCATTGACCAGCCATTGCTTCACTTCTGGTCAGTCCCTGTGTATTGGCATTGTAATTGCTATTTGCATTACCTCTGAGGGGTTGACCCGGGTTTGCAAAGTAAGCCAAGCCACATAAGCCAGTCTGTGGTGGGGGAGTCAGCCCAAGCCCAGTCCAGCCAGCCTTACACCATCCAGCCTTGCCTGCCAAGCCAGCTTTCCACCCCTGCTGTGCTCATCATTACAAGTTATCAAGCCAGTCTGTGTGAAGGGTTAAGCCAAGCCAGCCAGCAACTAACCCAGGTGTCTTAACCCAGTACTCAAGCAAGCCACGTGGGTACAGTCTTCTTCGTCGCTTTGTGCTTCTAGTTCTAGCTGTTCTGAGTGCTTTATAATCCCTGTGGTGTTGTGGTATTTTGTGGGTTTGTTTTTAAGCCAGCCAGCTTAGAATATCTTTGTGCCTAGTGTGGGTGTCCCCAGTGTAGCTGACATCGTTCATCCCATAGGCCCAGTCACCACGCGGTGTCTCACCGCGCTGCCTCAAGCACTCACCCACTACCACTGTTTTTGTACCCTTATTACGGATTCTAGCACCATATTTTTACGGACCACATAGGGGGTCAAGAGCCAGGTGTGTTCCTTCGTCAGTTTGCGCCACTGTAAAAGCCTCCTGTGTGAGTCCATCGTCGATTTAAGCTCAAATTCTTCGAGGCGTCATGTGTGGAGTAGGAATGCAGCCAGCCACGAGACTCCACCACCTTCCTCCACCATCAACCTCATTCTACAACGTCGCTACAGTGTTAATGAATAATATTTTTACATAGAGACATTTGCGAGTATTGAGACATTTCTTTTTTGTGTTTCCAGTGATTTCTTAGTGACATTCAGTGACTTGATCAGACTCAGTGTTTATTATATACTGTTTGCAATATTTTTTTTTCTCTTCTTTCTTCAGTGTTAATTTTCGTGCTTTATTTTAAGTATGTTGTGTTGTGTTTCTTTTTTATATATATACTTGAAGTAAGTACTTTAGTGTTTTTCCTTGTTGTGTACAATATATAAGCAGTATAACCTTATGTTTACACTTCACAATTATCTTGTGTTCACAGTATTGCAGTGAAGTAACTCAATAATTTATTACCTTATATTCTGCATCACAACTCAGTGTTGTCTGTTATATTTTTTCTCCCAGCATTTGTGTATTCTTGCTGTTTTTGTTTTCATTCATTTGCCATTTAAATTTTCTCTGTATGTTGAACATTCTTGTGTTAATTCTTTTCATTTAGCCAGTGTCTAATTTGTCTTATCTCCACAGACAATAGTGCCATTATTTTGTTGAAGCAAGACAATTATTTTCAAAAATTTTCACACATCAAGTTTCATTGTAAGAAAATTCTAGTATTGTGTTTATATTGATGTGTTGTGTTCTGCATCACTAAGTGTTCAAACCTTTTTGTTCTGTGTTTTTGCATCTATTATTTTCATATTTCATTGAACAAATTCACTCTTAGTGCAATTTTTAAGTTCTTTTTTTAAAGTAAATCATTCTTTGCTTGTTCAGTAAGTGTTTGTTTAAGCTGCAGTTAAGAGTTAAAGTGTTCACTCAGTTCATTCCTTGATAATATTTTTTTGTTGTTGTTTTTGTAAACTGTATTTTCTTGTGTGTGTGTGTTTTTTAATTATTGCAATATTGATTCATTTTACAATAATTCTTGTGTAAACATTGTGTTGCCAATAAAAATTTTATTGCAGAAATTTTATGTAGTGTTGTGCAGTACTTTTGACTAGAAATTATCTGCAATATTGCTACAGTTTATTTCAGTGCAGTTTCATATGCTCTGTTCTGTGCATAATATTTTGTTCCTTGTGTGTCACTTAATCTTTTTTATTTAGAATTGTTTTCCCAGTTTGTTTTAATTTTGCACAAGCTTTATTGATTCCATTTTAACATTTTTGATTGATTTATCATTTATTGTTGAATTTCCTTATTGAATTAAGAGTAAAGACAACTCACTGTGCCATTAATTCAATTTAAAGTAAATTTGAGTAAATTTGATTTAAGTAAAGTAATTTCTCTTGATTTTCAAAGTGTTGCTTATCCAGTTGAGTAATTTTTTTTATTTTCATGTGAGTTCTCCTTGCTTACAGTGTGACTTGTCAATTTTTATTTACTTATGCAGATTAGTTAAGCATTTTCTTCCCATTTAAGCTTATTGTGTCATTCTCTCTATTTTTTTTTTTTTTTTGCCTTTATGTCCTTGAGTAAGTTCCCTGAGAAGATGTCCCAGTCATTTTTGTTTGCTTACTTAGTGTATCATGCCAGTCAAAGTCAATATGAATCATTCCACAGTAACAATATTCCCTTACTTACTGAAAGACAGTACCTAGCTAGACAATGTGTTTCTCACAGCTTGTATCTGAGATTTGTTAAAGTGCTGCAAAATGTGAAGTTCAGATTAAGCTCCTATAGATTCGTTCATTACATATTAACGTAGCCGAGCGGTCAGGCACTAGTAATACTGACACTCCTGTCTGTAATCCAGCCACAATATCGTGCATGCAGGATAGTGTACAGTTACTTTGGGTTTTAGAGGAACCTCAGACAACCCTGGGTGCTGAGAC
>NW_027199401.1:0-22500 GCF_038502225.1 Cherax quadricarinatus | reverse complement strand
TACACACGTTATCTTGTACATACGTGACCTGATATATGACCTGGTACACATATGGCCCGATACATGACCTGGTACACATGACCTTATACATGACCTGGTACACATGACCTGATACATGACCTGGTACACATGTGACCCGACACATGACTTGGTACACACGTGACCTGTCATGCCACACTCCATATTTATATCACTTCAATACAGATATATTTTCGTATTCAAAATACATTCTCATGCTGCACACCCCCACACCCCCACCAACACCCCCACACCCCCACCCCCACACCCCCACCAACACCCCCACACCCCCACCAACACCCCCACACCCCCACCAACACCCCCACACCCCCATAAACACCCCCACACCCCCACCAACACCCCCACACCCCCACCAACACCCCCACCAACACCCCCACACCCCCACCAACACCCCCACACCCCCATAAACACCCCCACACCCCCACCAACACCCCCACACCCCCACCAACACCCCCACACCCCCATAAACACCCCCACACCCCCACCAACACCCCCACACCCCCACCAACACCCCCACACCCCCATAAACACCCCCACACCCCCACCAACACCCCCACACCCCCACCAACACCCCCACACCCCCACCAACACCCCCACCAACACCCCCACACCCCCACCAACACCCCCACACCCCCACCAACACCCCCACACCCCCACCAACACCCCCACACCCCCACCAACACCCTCACCCCAAATAATTATAATGATAATAACAAATTATCGTTAATCATCATACATTAGGAGTATAAAGAGTGGTGACAAGTGGTGGTGGTGCAGACTTTGTGAACTATCTACTGGAGTCTGTACCCTACTTTTTAATATACCTTTGACGAGGTTCAAGAGTTTTCTATACTCGAGCCTGGCCCTAGACCAGGCTCGTCAGGTGCTTGCCTGGTCAACCAGGCTTTTGGTTCTGGTGGCCCGCTGGCCCACATATCCATCACAGCCTGGTTGATCCGGCACTTACCTGGAGGTTATTCCGGGGATCAACGCCCCCGCGGCCCGGTCCATGATCAGGCCTCCCGATGGATCAGGGCCTGATCAACTAGGCTGTTACTGCTGGCCGCACACAGTCCAACGTACGAGCCACAGCCCGGCTGATCCGGCACTGACTTTAGGTATCTGTCCAGCTCTCTCTTGAAGGCAGCCAGGGGTTTATTGGCAATTCCCCTAATGCTTGATGGGAGGCTGTTGAACAGTCTTGGGCCCCGGACACTTATGGTGTTTTGCCTTAGTGTACCAATGGCGCCCCTACTTTTTATTGGGGGCATTTTGCATCGCCTGCCCAGTCTTTTACTTTCGTAGGGAGTGATTTATGTGTGAAGATTTGGGACCATTCCTTCCAAGATTTTCCAAGTGTAGATTATGATATATCTCTCCCTCCTGCGTTCCAACGAGTACAAGTCAAGTGCTTCCAAGCGTTCCCAGTAGTTAAGGTGCTTGACAGAACTTATACGTGCAGTAAAGGATCTCTGTACACTCTCTAGATCTGCGAATTCACCTGCTTTGAATGGAGATGTTAATGTACAGCAGTATTCCAGCCTAGAGAGAACAAGTGATTTGAAAAGGATCATCATGGGCTTGGCATCTCTCGTTTTGAAAGTTCTCATTATCCATCCTATCATTTTCTTTGCACGTGCGATCGTGGCACTGTTGTGATCCTTGAAAGTAAGATCCTCAGACATTACTACTCCCAGGTCCCTTAAATTATTTTTCCGCTCTATTGTATGGCCGGAGTCAGTAGTATACTCTGTTCTAGTTATTATCTCCTCCAGTTTTCCATAACGGAGTAGTTGGAATTTGTCCTCATTGAACATCATATTGTTTACCGTTGCCCACTGGAAAACTTTGTTTATATCTTCTTGGAGGTTAACCGCGTCCTCAGCAGATGACAGCCTCATGCAGATCCTAGTATCATCCGCAAATGATGATACGGTGCTGTGGTGTATATCTCTGTTTATGTCTGATATGAGGATAAGGAATATGATGGGGGCGAGTACTGTGCCTTGTGGAACAGAGCTCTTCACTATGGCAGCCTCCGATTTAACTCTGTTGACCACTACTCTTTGTGTTCGATTTGTTAGGAAGTTGAAGATCCATCTCCCCACTTTCCCAGTTATTCCTTTAGCACGTATTTTATGGGCTATTGCGCCATGATCGCATTTGTCAAATGCTTTTGCAAAGTCTGTGTATATTACATCTGCATTCTGATTTTCTTCCAGTGCATCCAAGGCCATATTATAGTGATCCAGTAGTTGTGAGAGGCAGGAGCGACCTGCCCTGAACCCATGTTGCCCTGGATTGTGCAGATTTTGGGAATCCAGGTGATTTGCAATCCTGCTTCTTAGCACTCTTTCAAAGATTTTTATGATGTGGGACGTCAGAGCTATTGGTCTATAATTCTTAGCTAATGCTTTGCTGCCACCTTTATGGAGTGGGGCTATATGGTGGAACTTGCCCAGTTTCCTCTTGAAGACTTCTACACTTGTTCCAGCAGTGTTTCTGATATCTTCTAGTAAGATGTTTAATAATCTGGGACCACGAATGTTGATACAGTGTTCTCTTTTGTGCCCACGGTGTTCCTTCCTTTCACTGGGTTTGTTTTATACTTCCTCCCATATCTCTCACTCCAGTATGTTATGGCAGTGTGCAAATTTTGGGATCAGTTCCTCAAGTACCTTCCCAGGATATACTGTCATGTTGATCTCCTCCGCTCCACCGAGTATATATTTAGCATTTAAGGCATTTCCAGTAATTTAAATGCTTTATTTTGGCTATCTTGGCCATAAATGGTCTGTATCTACCCCATTGTTGATATCTCTCCTGCCCTGAAGGGGGCCATCAACACTGAACAATACTCTAAGCTAAAGAGCACAAGTAATTTGAATAGTATCACCATTAGCACTATTTCTCCTGTTTTGAAAGTTCTCATTATCCACCCATCATCTTCCTGGCTGTCGTGGCATTTGCCTTAATGTGTTCTTTAAAAGAAGGTCAGCTGACATTATTCCACCCGGGTCCTTCACCTGTTTCTTTCCTTCTGTTTTGTAACATTTTTTACGTTCTACATACAGTGTACCTTTTAAGTTCTTCATTCTTCCCACATTTATGCAGTTGGAACTTATCACCACTGAACGTCATGTTCTCCACTGGAAAACACTGCTTATATCTTCCTGTAATTTTTCAATGTCTTCTACTGAGGTGACTTTGATGTTTAGTTTAGTGTCATACACAAATGATGTTACAAAACTGTGCCGAGTGTTTTTATCTAAGTCTGCTGTGAGGGTAACAAACAGCAGATGTATCAAGACACTGCCTTGGTGTACCCAGATGTTTACATCACTAATGCTGAATTTTGCTCTGTTACTACTATCTGTGTTCTGTCAAAGTTGAATTAGCCCATCTCTCTCTTTCTCTCTCTCTCTCTCTCTCTCTCTCTCTCTCTCTCTCTCTCTCTCTCTCTCTCTCTCTCTCTCTCTCTCTCTCTCTCTCACACACACACACACACACACACACACACACACAGGAAGTATCATTGTTTAATTATACTGCAACACAATACCTTCCAAATCATTGAGATTGTAACACATTGCTCTGATAGCTCACTGTACCTCCACACCTGTACCTCCACACCTGTACCTCCACACCTGTACCTCCACACCTGTACCTCCATACCTGTACCTCCATACCTGTACCTCCATACCTGTACCTCCACACCTGTACCTCCACACCTGTACCTCCACACCTGTACCTCCACACCTGTACCTCCACACCTGTACCTCCACACCTATACCTCCACACCTGTACCTCCACACCTGTACCTCCATACCTGTACCTCCACACCTGTACCTCCACACCTGCACCTCCACACCTGTACCTCCACACCTGTACCTCCACACCTGTACCTCCACACCTGTACCTCCACACCTGTACCTCCACACCTGTACCTCCACACCTGTACCTCCACACCTGTACCTCCACACCTGTACCTCCACACCTGTACCTCCGTACCTGTACCTCCACACCTGTACCTCCACACCTGTACCTCCACACCTGTACCTCCACACCTGTACCTCCACACCTGTACCTCCACACCTGTACCTCCATACCTGTACCTCCACACCTGTTTCTCCATACGTGTACCTCCGCACCTGTACCTCCATACCTGCACCTTCACACCTGCACCTTCACACTGGTACCTCCACACCTGTACCTCTACATCTGCGCCTCCACATCTGCACCTCCACAAATGCACCTCCACTCATATACCCCCACACCTTCACCTCCTCACCTGCACCTCCACACCAGCACCTCCACACCTGCACCTCCACCTAAGGCCGGGAGAGACTTAGTAAGCAGCAGGAGTGTGTTCAGTGGAGCGCTAAACCCGCATGTTGATAACCCCATGCGAATGGGTGGTAAACAGTGACGACCCCTGATGTGACCTTAACCTTGATGTGACCTTAACCTCCACTTGACCTGTTACTCATGTATAGTACTCTAATGTACTCTCTTGTAGACACAGTACTCAGGTTGTTGCTGTTGGTGGTCCTGGACTAGGTTTGTCCGGTCAACCAGGTTGTTGCTGTTGGTGGTCCTGGACCAGGTTTGTCCGGTCAGCCAGGTTGTTGCTGGTGGTGGTCCTGGACCAGGCTTGTCTGGTTAACCAGGTTGTTGCTGCTGGTGCTCTGACAGAGATATAAGCCACAGCGCCGTGTCTGCCTTTGCAGATGACACCCGAATTTGCATGACAGTGACCTCCACTGAAGACACTGCCAGACTCCAGCCGGACATCAACCAAATCTTTAAATGGGCCGCAGAAAATAACATGAAGTTCAACGAGGAGAAATTTCAATTACTCCGATATGGAAAACGTGAGGAAATTAAAACTGTACCGGAGTATAAAAGAAATTCCAACCATACGATAGAGGGAAAAACTAACTTGAGAGAGATAATATCAGAGGATCTTACTTTAAAGGATCACAACAATGTTTCTATCACATCTGCTAAGAAAATAAGATGCCAAGCCCATGATGACACTCTTCAAATTGCTTGTACTCTCTAGGCTGGAATATTGCTGTACACTAACACCACCATTCAAGGCAGACGAAAGTGCACATCTAGAGAATGTACAGAGAACTATCACGGCGCACATATATACGATAAAGCACCTAAACTACTGGGAACAGTCGATTCCCTTGATTTGTATTCCCTGGAACGCAGGCGAGAAAGATACTTGATAATATACACTTGGATAATCTTAGAGGGACTAGTCCCAAATTTGTATACGAGAATCACTCCCTACGAATACAAAAAACTCGGCAGGAGATGCAACATTCTCCCGATGAAAAGCAGGAGCGCCACGAGTACACTGAGACAACACAATAAGTGTCAGGGGCCCAAGACTGTTCAATTGCCTCCCAGCATACATAAGGGGGGTTACCAAGAGACCTCTGGCTGTCTTCAAGAAGGTGCTGGACAGGCACCTAAAGTCAGTACCTGATCAGCCAGGCTGTAGTTCATACGGCCAGCATTAACAGCCTGGTTGATCAAGTTCTGATCTATTACGAGGCCTAGTCACAGACCGGACCGCTGGGGCGTTGATTCCCGAAACTCTCTCTAGGTATACTCTAGGTCCTGGACAAGGCTTGTCTAGTACTTGCCTGGTCAACCAGGTTGTTACTGGTGGTCCTGGACCAGGTTTGCTTGATGTTAGACTCGCACAGAGTTGGGAATAATCTCTCACAGACTACTAAAACAAGAAACTGAGTGTATCGTACACATGCAAGAGTACTAAGAGATACGTGATGTGTCCGTCTTCTCAGTATTATCATGTGACGTAATACATTCAGTATCACCTCTCAATGTTCACCAGCCTGAGTTAACCTACATGAGTTAACCTACATGACGAGGCGCACGGGTCGTGCGCCTCGTCTACATTTCTGCTGGTTATCCACACAAACATGTGCTTCACAACTTGTGCTTCACATGTGCTCCACATGTGCTTCACAACTTGTGCTTCACAACTTGTGCTTCACAATGTGCTTCACTTGTGCTTCACAAGTGCTTCACAACATGTGCTTCACATGTGCTTCACAACTTGTGCTTCACATGTGCTTCACATGTGCTTCACAAGTGCTTCACATGTGCTTCACAACTTGTGCTTCACATGTGCTTCACAATATGTGCTTCACAACATGTGCTTCACAACTTGTGCTTCACATGTGCTTCACAACTTGTGCTTCACAACTTGTGCTTCACATGTGCTTCACAACTTGTGCTTCACATGCACTTCACAACTTGTGCTTCATATGTGCTCCACATGTGCTTCACATGCACTTCACAACTTGTGCTTCACAACTTGTGCTTCACAATGTGCTTCACTTGTGCTTCACATGCACTTCACAACTTGTGCTTCACATGTGCTTCACAACTTGTGCTTCACATGCACTTCACATGTGCTTCACAACATGTGCTTCACAACTTGTGCTTCACATATGCTTCACAACTTGTGCTTCACATGCACTTCACATGTGCTTCACATGTGCTTCACAACATGTGCTTCACAACATGTACTTCACATGTGCTTCACATGTACTTCACATGTATTTCACATGTGCTTCACAACCTGTGCTCCACATGTATTTCACATGTGCTTCACAACCTGTGCTCCACATGTGCTTCACAACTTGTGCTTCACATGCACTTCACATGTGCTTCACAACATGTGCTTCACAACATGTGCTTCACATGTACTTCACATGTGCTTCACATGTATTTCACATGTGCTTCACAACCTGTGCTCCACATGTGCTTCACAACTTGTGCTTCACATGTACTTCACAACCTGTGATTCACATGTGCTCCACAACTTGTGCTTCACAACCTGTGCTTCACAACCTGTGCTTCACAACCTGTGCTTCACAACATGTGCTTCACAACTTGTGCTTCACATGTACTTCACAACCTGTGATTCACAACATGTGCTCCACAACTTGTGCTTCACAACATGTGCTTCACAACCTGTGCTTCACAACCTGTGCTTCACAACATGTGCTCCACAACTTGTGCTTCACAACATGTGCTCCACAACTTGTGCTTCACAACATGTGCTCCACAACTTGTGCTTCACATGTGCTTCACAACCTGTGCTTCACAACCTGTGCTTCACAACATGTGCTCCACAACTTGTGCTTCACAACATGTGCTTCACAACATGTGCTCCACAACATGTGCTTCACATGTATTTCACGTGATTCACAACGTGCTCCACAACTTGTGCTTCACAACATGTGCTCCACAACATGTGCTTCACAACCTGTGATTCACAACATGTGCTCCACAACATGTGCTTTACAACATGTGCTTCACAACTTGTGCTTCACAACATGTGCTCCACAACATGTGCTTTACAACATGTGCTTCACAACTTGTGCTTCACAACATGTGCTTCACATGTACTTCACAACTTGTGCTTCACAACATGTGCTTCACATGTACTTCACTGCCTGTGATTCACAACATGTGCTCCACAACTTGTGCTTCACAACATGTGCTCCACAACATGTGCTCCACAACATGTGCTTTACAACATGTGCTTCACAACATGTGCTTCACAACATGTGCTTCACAACTTGTGCTTCACATGTACTTCACAACTTGTGCTTCACAACATGTGCTTCACATGTACTTCACAACATGTGCTTCACATGTACTTCACAACATGTGCTTCACATGTACTTCACAACTTGTGCTTCACATGTACTTCACAACTTGTGCTTCACAACATGTGCTTCACATGTACTTCACAACATGTGCTCCACAACTTGTGCTTCACAACATGTGCTCCACAACATGTGCTCCACAACATGTGCTTTACAACATGTGCTCCACAACTTGTGCTTCACAACATGTGCTCCACAACATGTGCTTCACAACTTGTGCTTCACATGTACTTCACAACCTGTGATTCACAACATGTGCTCCACAACTTGTGCTTCACAACATGTGCTCCACAACATGTGCTTTACAACATGTGCTTCACAACTTGTGCTTCACATGTACTTCACAACCTGTGATTCACAACATGTGCTCCACAACATGTGCTTCACAACATGTGCTCCACAACATGTGCTCCACAACCTGTGATTCACATGTGCTCCACATGTGCTTCACATGTGCTCCACATGTGCTTCACAACATGTGCTCCACAACATGTGCTCCACAACCTGTGATTCACATGTGCTCCACATGTGCTTCACAACATGTGCTCCACAACCTGTGATTCACATGTGCTCCACAACATGTGCTTCAGAACATGTGCTCCACAACATGTGCTCCACAACATATGCTTCACAACATGTGCTTCACAACATGTGCTTCACAACATGTGCTTCACAACATATGCTTCAAAACATGTGCTTCACAACATGTGCTCCACAACATGTGCTCCACAACATGTGCTTCACATGTGCTTCACAACATGTGCTTCACATGTGCTTCACATGTGCTCCACAACATGTGCTTCACAACATGTGCTCCACAACATGTGCTTCACAACATGTGCTCCACAACATGTGCTCCACAACATGTGCTTCACAACAAGTGCTCCACAACATGTGCTCCACAACATGTGCTCCACAACATGTGCTTCACAACATGTGTTTCACAACATGTGCTCCACAACATGTGCTCCACAACATGTGCTTCACATGTGCTCCACAACATGTGCTTCACATGTGCTCCACATGTGCTCCACAACATGTGCTCCACAACATGTGCTCCACATGTGCTTCACAACATGTGCTCCACAACATGTGCTTCACATGTGCTCCACAACATGTGCTTCACAACATGTGCTCCACAACATGTGCTCCACAACATGTGTTCCACAACATGTGGTCCACAACATGTGCTCCACAACATGTGCTTCACATGTGCTCCACAACAAGTGCTTCACATGTGCTCCACAACATGTGTTCCACAACATGTGCTCCACAACATGTGCTCCACAACATGTGCTTCACATGTGCTCCACAACATGTGTTCCACAACATGTGCTCCACAACATGTGCTTCACATGTGCTTCACAACATGTGCTTCACATGTGCTCCACAACATGTGTTCCACAACATGTGCTCCACAACAAGTGCTTCACATGTGCTCCACAACATGTGTTCCACAACATGTGCTCCACAACATGTGCTCCACAACATGTGCTTCACATGTGCTCCACAACATGTGTTCCACAACATGTGCTCCACAACATGTGCTCCACAACATGTGGTCCACAACATGTGGTCCACAACATGTGCTCCACAACATGTGGTCCACAACATGTGCTTCACAACATGTGCTCCACAACATGTGCTCCACAACATGTGCTTCACAACCCGAAAACTGGAGAAATTATTTACAAACATTATCTCTCAGTCCACAGGAGGATTCTAACTGCTTTGACGCAGCGTGTGCAGGTTCCAACCCTGCTGTGCAGGTTCCAACCCTGCTGTGCAGGTTCCAACCCTGCTGTGCAGGTTCCAACCCTGCTGTGCAGGTTCCAACCCTGCTGTGCAGGTTCCAACCCTGCTGTGCAGGTTCCAACCCTGCTGTGCAGGTTCCAACCCTGCTGTGCAGGTTCCAACCCTGCTGTGGACCCACACAATGTTTGTACGTGGCAGAGAAGGCTAATAGAGATAGAAGGCTAATAGAGACAGAAGGCTAATAGAGACAGAAGGCTAATAGAGATAGAAGGCTAATAAAGATAGAAGGCTAATAGATAGCAGGCTAATAAAGATAGAAGGCTAAAAAAGATAGAAGGCTAATAAAGATAGAAGGCTAAAAAAATAGAAGGGTAATAAAGATAGAAGGGTAACAGAGATAGAAGGGTAATAGAGAGAGAAGGATAATAAAGATAGAAGGCTAATAAAGATAGAAGGCTAAAAAAATAGAAGGGTAATAAAGATAGAAGGGTAATAAAGATAGAAGGTAATAATAAAGATAGAAGGATAATAAAGGTAGATAGAAGGGTAATAAAGATAGAAGAATAGAGATAGAAGGGTAATAGAGAGAGAAGGATAATAAAGATAGAAGGCTAATAAAGATAGAAGGCTAAAAAAATAGAAGGGTAATAAAGATAGAAGGGTAATAAAGATAGAAGGGTAACAGAGATAGAAGGGTAATAAAGATAGAAGGGTAATAAAGATAGAAGGGTAATAAAGATAGAAGGGTAATAAAGATAGAAGGGTAATAGAGACAGAAGGGTAATAGAGAGAGAAGGGTAATAAAGATAGAAGGGTAATAAAGATAGAAGGGTAATAAAGATAGAAGGGTAATAAAGATAGAAGGGTAACAGAGATAGAAGGGTAATAAAGATAGAAGGGTAATAAAGATAGAAGGGTAATAAAGAGACAGAAGGGTAATAGAGAGAGAAGGGTAATAAACATAGATAGAAGGCTAATAAAGATAGAAGGCTAATAAAGATAGAAGGGTAATAAAGATAGAAGGCTAATAAAGATAGAAGGCTAATAAAGATAGAAGGCTAATAGAGATAGAAGGCTAATAAAGATAGAAGGCTAATAAAGATAGAAGGGTAATAAAGATAGAAGGGTAATAAAGATAGAAGGCTAATAGATAGCAGGCTAAAGATAGAAGGGTAATAGAAGAATAAAGAGAAGGGTAGAAGCTAATAAAGATAGAAGGCTAATAAAGATAGAAGGGTAATAAAGATAGAAGGCTAATAAAGATAGAAGGCTAATAAAGATAGAAGGCTAATAAAGATAGAAGGCTAATAAAGATAGAAGGCTAATAAAGATAGAAGGCTAATAAAGATAGAAGGGTAATAAAGATAGAAGGGTAATAAAGATAGAAGGGTAATAAAGATAGAAGGCTAATAAAGATAGAAGGGTAATAAAGACAGAAGGCTAATAAAGATAGAAGGGTAATAAAGATAGAAGGGTAAAAAAGATAGAAGGCTAATAAAGATAGAAGGCTAATAAAGATAGAAGGCTAATAAAGATAGAAGGCTAAAAAAGATAGAAGGCTAATAAAGATAGAAGGGTAATGAAGATAGAAGGGTAATAAAGATAGAAGGGTAATAAAGATAGAAGGGTAATAAAGATAGAAGGGTAATAAAGATAGAAGGGTAATAAAGATAGAAGGGTAATAAAGATAGAAGGGTAACAGAGATAGAAGGGTAATAAAGATAGAAGGGTAACAGAGATAGAAGGGTAATAAAGATAGAAGGGTAATAGAGACAGAAGGGTAATATAGAGAAGGGTAATAAAGATAGAAGGGTAATAAAGATAGAAGGGTAACAGAGATAGAAGGGTAATAAAGATAGAAGGGTAACAGAGATAGAAGGGTAATAAAGATAGAAGGGTAACAGAGATAGAAGGGTAATAAAGATAGAAGGGTAACAGAGATAGAAGGGTAATAAAGATAGAAGGGTAATAAAGATAGAAGGGTAATAAAGATAGAAGGGTAACAGAGATAGAAGGGTAATAAAGATAGAAGGGTAACAGAGATAGAAGGGTAATAAAGATAGAAGGGTAATAAAGATAGAAGGGTAATAAAGATAGAAGGGTAACAGAGATAGAAGGGTAATAAAGGCAGAAGGGTAATAAAGATAGAAGGGTAACAGAGATAGAAGGGTAATAAAGGCAGAAGTATAACAGTCTGGCTTCATTAAGTTACTAGAATGATCCAGCAGAGTCTCTGGTGTAAACACATAACAAGTCAGTTTAAGACAATGGTTACAGATCAGGTCTCTAGTGCAACATTTGGCTGTGTGTGGAGCTGCATTATGACTCGATAAAGGTTCCAGACAGGGCGAAAAGTCGTTGTAATGAAGGGTTATGGTGCGAGGTGTGGCTGCTATATGGCGGTGGCTACCATGCTGACTTCCTCAGCACAACCATTGTTGGTACACGTGTGTGTACCAACACACACACACACACACACACACACACACACACACACACACACACACACACACACACACACACACACACACACACACAACAATAAACTTCAGTCTCCATCACGCACCAACAAACATGAAAGTTTCTCTTACATACTGAGCCAAACGAACAGTGAGTGAGAGAGAAATGGCCTCGTAATAGACTTGCTGTCTAGGTGCAGCCACCAACAGTTTGCTTGATCTGTCCAGTACCCAGGAGGCCTGGTCAGGGACTACCAATCTTACTATCTTACTACCAGTATAAATGATCCAGCCATCATTACTATCACCACAACTATTACTACTACCACCATCACTAGTACTGTTACTACTGCCAGTGGTTGCCAGTGCTATTACCAGTGACTGTCAGTGCTACTACCAGTGACTGTCAGTGCTACTACTAGTGGCTGTCAGTGCTACTACCAGTGGCTGTCAGTGCTACTACCAGTGGCTGTCAGTGCTACTACCAGTGGCTGTCAGTGCTACTACCAGTGGCTGTCAGTGCTACTACCAGTGGCTGACAGTGCTACTACCAGTGGCTGTCAGTGCTACCACCAGTGGCTGCCAGTGCTACTACCAGTGGCTGTCAGTGCTACTACCAGTGGCTGTCAGTGCTACTACCAGTGGCTGTCAGTGCTACTACCAGTGGCTGTCAGTGCTACTACCAGTGGCTGTCAGTGCTACTACCAGTGGCTGTCAGTGCTACTACCAGTGGCTGTCAGTGCTACCACCAGTGGCTGCCAGTGCTACTACCAGTGGCTGTCAGTGCTACTACCAGTGGCTGTCAGTGCTACTACCAGTGGCTGTCACTGCTACTACCAGTGGCTGTCAGTGCTACCACCAGTGGCTGTCAGTGCTACTACCAGTGGCTGTCAGTGCTACTACCAGTGGCTGTCAGTGCTACTAAAAGTGGCTGACAGTGCTACCACCAGTGGCTGCCAGTGCTACTACCAGTGGCTGTCAGTGCTACTACCAGTGGCTGCCAGTGCTACTACCAGTGGCTGTCAGTGCTACTACCAGTGGCTGCCAGTGCTACTACCAGTGGCTGTCAGTGCTACCACCAGTGGCTGTCAGTGCTACCACCAGTGGCTGTCAGTGCTACTACCAGTGGCTGTCAGTGCTACCACCAGTGGCTGCCAGTGCTACCACCAGTGGCTGTCAGTGCTACTACCAGTGGCTGCCAGTGCTACCACCAGTGGCTGCCAGTGCTACCACCAGTGGCTGCCAGTGCTACCACCAGTGGCTGTCAGTGCTACTACCAGTGGCTGTCAGTGCTACCACCAGTGGCTGCCAGTGCTACCACCAGTAGCTGTCAGTGCTACCACCAGTGGCTGCCAGTGCTACTACCAGTGGCTGTCAGTGCTATCACCAGTGGCTGTCAGTGCTACAACCAGTGGCTGTCAGTGCTACCACAAGTGGCTGTCAGTGCTACTACCAGTGGCTGTCAGTGCTACTACCAGTGGCTGTCAGTGCTACCACCAGTGGCTGTCAGTGCTACCACCAGTGGCTGTCAGTGCTACCACCAGTGGCTGTCAGTGCTACTACCAGTGGCTGTCAGTGCTACCACCAGTGGCTGTCAGTGCTACCACCAGTGGCTGTCAGTGCTACCACCAGTGGCTGTCAGTGCTACCACCAGTGGCTGTCAGTGCTACCACCAGTGGCTGTCAGTGCTACCACCAGTGGCTGTCAGTGCTACTACCAGTGACTGTCAGTGCTACTACCAGTGGCTGTCAGTGCTACCACCAGTGGCTGTCAGTGCTACTACCAGTGGCTGTCAGTGCTACCACCAGTGGCTGTCAGTGCTACCACCAGTGGCTGTCAGTGCTACCACCAGTGGCTGTCAGTGCTATCACCAGTGGCTGTCAGTGCTACAACCAGTGGCTGCCAGTGCTACCACCAGTGGCTGTCAGTGCTACCACCAGTGGCTGTCAGTGCTACCACCAGTGGCTGTCAATGCTACTACCAGTGGCTGTCAGTGCTACTACCAGTGGCTGTCAGTGCTACCACCAGTGGCTGTCAGTGCTACTACCAGTGGCTGTCAGTGCTACCACCAGTGGCTGTCAGTGCTCCACGCAGAGGTACTTGTCACCATCGTGTGGAAAGTTAACCTCGAGAGCCTTCCTTCCCTCCCTCAGTCTGAGCTGACAGACCTGAGTAGTGTCAGTCTGAGCTGACAGACCTGAGTAGTGTCAGTCTGCGCTGGGAGCCTCCAGTAGTGTCAGTCTGAGCTGGGAGCCTCCGGTAGTATCAGAGCTGGGAGCCTCCGGTAGTGTCAGCCTGAGCTAACAGACCTGAGTAGTGTCAGTCTGAGCTGGCAGACCTGATTAGTGTCAGTCTGAGCTGTCAGGCCTGAGTAGTGTCAGCCTGAGCTGGCAGGCCTGAGTAGTGTCAGCCTGAGCTGACAGACCTGAGTAGTGTCAGTCTGAGCTGACAGACCTGAGTAGTGTCAGCCTGAGCTGGGAGCCTACAACAGTGTCAGCCTGAGCTGGAAGCCTCCAGTAGAGTCAGTCTGAGCTGGGAGTCTCCAACAGTGTCAGCCTGAGATGGGAGTCTCCAACAGTGTCAGTCTGAGATGGGAGCCTCCAACAGTGTCAGCCTGAGCTGGGAGCCTACAACAGTGTCAGCCTGAGCTGGGAGCCTACAACAGTGTCAGCCTGAGCTGGGAGCCTCCAACACTTTCAGCCTGAGCTGGGAGCCTCCAGTAGTGTCAGCCTGAGCTGGGAGCCTCCAACAGTGTCAGCCTGAGCTGGGAGCTTCCAGTAGTGTCAGCCTGAGCTGGCAGACTTCAGTAGAGGTAAGAAAATCGTCAAACATTCCACTACGGTTCAGTAACTACCACACCTTCAGAGTTACCTTCCAGCAGTGCTGCAGTTACTGTCTCTCACCACACCTTCACAGTTACCTTCCAGCAGTGCTGCAGTTACTATCTCTCACCACACCTTCAGAGTTACTATCTCTCACCACTCCTTCTGAGTTACCTTCCAGCAGTGTTGCAGTTACTATCACCACACCTTCAGAGTTACCTTCCAGCAGTGTTGCAGTTACTATCTCTCACCACACCTTCAGAGTTACCTTCCAGCAGTGTTGCAGTTACTATCACCACACCTTCAGAGTTACCTTCCAGCAGTGTTGCAGTTACTATCTCTCACCACACCTTCAGAGTTACCTTCCAGCAGTGTTGCAGTTACTATCTCTCACCACACCTTCAGAGTTACCTTCCAGCAGTGTTGCAGTTACTATCACCACACCTTCAGAGTTACCTTCCAGCAGTGTTGCAGTTACTATCTCTCACCACACCTTCAGAGTTACCTTCCAGCAGTGTTGCAGTTACTATCTCTCACCACACCTTCAGAGTTACCTTCCAGCAGTGTTGCAGTTACTATCTCTCACCACACCTTCAGAGTTACCTTCCAGCAGTGCTGCAGTTACTGTCTCACCACACCTTCAGAGTTACCTTCCAGCAGTGTTGCAGTTACTATCTCTCACCACACCTTCAGAGTTACCTTCCAGCAGTGCTGCAGTTACTATCCCTCACCACACCTTCAGAGTTACCTTCCAGCAGTGTTGCAGTTACTGTCTCACCACACCTTCAGAGTTACCTTCCAGCAGTGTTGCAGTTACTGTCTCTCACCACACCTTCAGAGTTACCTTCCAGCAGTGCTGCAGTTACTATCTCTCACCACACCTTCAGAGTTACCTTCCAGCAGTGTTGCAGTTACTATCACTCAACACACCTTCAGAGTTACATTCCAGCAGTGTTGCAGTTACTGTCCCAGCAGTGCTGCAGTTACTATCTCTCACCACACCTTCAGAGTTACCTTCCAGCAGTGCTGCAGTTACTATCACCACACCTTCAGAGTTACCTTCCAGCAGTGCTACAGTTACTATCACCACACCTTCAGAGTTACCTTCCAGCAATGTTGCAGTTACTATCACCACACCTTCAGAGTTACCTTCCAGCAGTGCTGCAGTTACTATCTCTCACCACACCTTCAGAGTTACCTTCCAGCAGTGCTGCAGTTACTATCTCTCACCACACCTTCAGAGTTACCTTCCAGCAGTGTTGCAGTTACTATCTCTCACCACACCTTCAGAGTTACCTTCCAGCAGTGTTGCAGTTACTGTCTCACCACACCTTCAGAGTTACCTTCCAGCAGTGTTGCAGTTACTGTCTCACCACACCTTCAGAGTTACCTTCCAGCAGTGTTGCAGTTACTATCTCTCACCACACCTTCAGAGTTACCTTCCAGCAGTGTTGCAGTTACTGTCTCACCACACCTTCAGAGTTACCTTCCAGCAGTGTTTACTGTCCCACCACACCTTCAGAGTTACCTTCCAGCAGTGTTGCAGTTACTGTCTCACCTTCCAGCAGTGCTGCAGTTACAGAGTTACCTTCCAGCAGTGCTGCAGTTACTGTCCCACCACACCTTCAGAGTTACCTTCCAGCAGTGTTGCAGTTACTGTCTCACCACACCTTCAGAGTTACCTTCCAGCAGTGTTGCAGTTACTGTCTCACCACACCTTCAGAGTTACCTTCCAGCAGTGTTGCAGTTACTGTCTCACCACACCTTCAGAGTTACCTTCCAGCAGTGTTGCAGTTACTATCTCTCACCACACCTTCAGAGTTACCTTCCAGCAGTGTTGCAGTTACTGTCTCACCACACCTTCAGAGTTACCTTCCAGCAGTGTTGCAGTTACTGTCTCACCACACCTTCAGAGTTACCTTCCAGCAGTGTTGCAGTTACTATCTCTCACCACACCTTCAGAGTTACCTTCCAGCAGTGTTGCAGTTACTATCTCTCACCACACCTTCAGAGTTACCTTCCAGCAGTGTTGCAGTTACTATCTCTCACCACACCTTCAGAGTTACCTTCCAGCAGTGCTGCAGTTACTGTCTCACCACACCTTCAGAGTTACCTTCCAGCAGTGTTGCAGTTACTATCTCTCACCACACCTTCAGAGTTACATTCCAGCAGTGTTGCAGTTACTGTCTCACCACACCTTCAGAGTTACCTTCCAGCAGTGTTGCAGTTACTATCTCTCACCACACCTTCAGAGTTACCTTCCAGCAGTGTTGCAGTTACTATCTCTCACCACACCTTCAGAGTTACCTTCCAGCAGTGTTGCAGTTACTATCTCTCACCACACCTTCAGAGTTACCTTCCAGCAGTGCTGCAGTTACTATCTCTCACCACACCTTCAGAGTTACCTTCCAGCAGTGTTGCAGTTACTATCTCTCACCACACCTTCAGAGTTACCTTCCAGCAGTGCTGCAGTTACTGTCCCACCACACCTTCAGAGTTACCTTCCAGCAGTGTTGCAGTTACTGTCTCACCACACCTTCAGAGTTACCTTCCAGCAGTGTTGCAGTTACTATCTCTCACCACACCTTCAGAGTTACATTCCAGCAGTGCTGCAGTTACTATCTCTCACCACACCTTCAGAGTTACCTTCCAGCAGTGCTGCAGTTACTATCACCACACCTTCAGAGTTACCTTCCAGCAGTGCTGCAGTTACTATCACCACACCTTCAGAGTTACCTTCCAGCAGTGTTGCAGTTACTGTCTCACCACACCTTCAGAGTTACCTTCCAGCAGTGCTGCAGTTACTATCTCTCACCACACCTTCAGAGTTACCTTCCAGCAGTGCTGCAGTTACTATCACCACACCTTCAGAGTTACCTTCCAGCAGTTACTATCTCTCACCACACCTTCAGAGTTACCTTCCAGCAGTGCTGCAGTTACTGTCTCACCACACCTTCAGAGTTACCTTCCAGCAGTGCTGCAGTTACTATCACCACACCTTCAGAGTTACCTTCCAGCAGTTACTATCTCTCACCACACCTTCAGAGTTACCTTCCAGCAGTGCTGCAGTTACTCTCTCACCACACCTTCAGAGTTACCTTCCAGCAGTTACTATCTCTCACCACACCTTCAGAGTTACCTTCCAGCAGTGCTGCAGTTACTGTCTCACCACACCTTCAGAGTTACCTTCCAGCAGTGCTGCAGTTACTATCACCACACCTTCAGGTTACCTTCCAGCAGTTACTATCTCTCACCACACCTTCAGAGTTACCTTCCAGCAGTGCTGCAGTTACTGTCTCACCACACCTTCGGAGTTACCTTCCAGCAGTTACTATCTCTCACCACACCTTCAGAGTTACCTTCCAGCAGTGCTGCAGTTACTGTCTCACCACACCTTCAGAGTTACGTTCCAGCAGTGCTGCAGTTACTATCACCACACCTTCAGAGTTACCTTCCAGCAGTTACTATCTCTCACCACACCTTCAGAGTTACCTTCCAGCAGTGCTGCAGTTACTGTCTCACCACACCTTCAGAGTTACGTTCCAGCAGTGCTGCAGTTACTGTCCCACCACACCTTCAGAGTTACCTTCCAGCAGTGCTGCAGTTACTGTCTCACCACACCTTCAGAGTTACATTCCAGCAGTGCTGCAGTTACTATCTCTCACCACACCTTCACAGTTACCTTCCAGCAGTGCTGCAGTTACTATCTCTCACCACACCTTCAGAGTTACCTTATAGCAGTGCTGCAGTTACTATCTCTCACCACACCTTCAGAGTTACCTTCCAGCAGTGCTGCAGTTACTATCTCTCACCACACCTTCACAGTTACCTTCCAGCAGTGCTGCAGTTACTATCTCTCACCACACCTTCAGAGTTACCTTCCAGCAGTGCTGCAGTTACTATCACCACACCTTCAGAGTTACCTTCCAGCAGTGCTGCAGTTACTATCTCTCACCACACCTTCAGAGTTACCTTCCAGCAGTGCTGCAGTTACTATCACCACACCTTCAGAGTTACCTTCCAGCAGTGTTGCAGTTACTATCACCACACCTTCAGAGTTACCTTCCAGCAGTGCTGCAGTTACTATCTCTCACCACACCTTCAGAGTTACCTTCCAGCAGTGCTGCAGTTACTATCTCTCACCACACCTTCACAGTTACCTTCCAGCAGTGCTGCAGTTACTGTCTCACCACACCTTCAGAGTTACCTTCCAGCAGTTACTATCTCTCACCACACCCTGAGAGTTACCTTCCAGCAGTGCTGCAGTTACTATCTCTCACCACACCTTCAGAGTTACCTTCCAGCAGTTACTATCTCTCACCACACCCTGAGAGTTACCTTCCAGCAGTGCTGCAGTTACTATCTCTCACCACACCTTCAGAGTTACCTTTCAGCAGTGCTGCAGTTACTATCTCTCACCACACCTTCAGAGTTACCTTCCAGCAGTGCTGCAGTTACTGTCTCACCACACCTTCAGAGTTACTTTCCAGCAGTTACTATCTCTCACCACACCTTCAGAGTCATCTTCCAGCAGTGCTGCAGTTACTATCACCACACCTTCAGTTACCTTCCAGCAGTGCTGCAGTTACTATCACCACACATTCAGTTACCTTCCAGCAGTGCTGCAGTTACTATCACCACACATTCAGTTACCTTCCAGCAGTTACTATCTCTCACCACACCTTCAGAGTTACCTTCCAGCAGTGCTGCAGTTACTATCACCACACCTTCAGAGTTACCTTCCAGCAGTGCTGCAGTTACTGTCTCACCACACCTTCAGAGTTACCTTCCAGCAGTTACTATCTCTCACCACACCTTCAGAGTTACCTTCCAGCAGTGCTGCAGTTACTATCTCTCACCACACCTTCAGAGTTACCTTCCAGCAGTTACTATCACCACACCTTCAGAGTTACCTTCCAGCAGTTACTATCTCTCACCACACCTTCAGAGTTACCTTCCAGCAGTGCTGCAGTTACTATCTCTCACCACACCTTCAGAGTTACCTTCCAGCAGTGCTGCAGTTACTATCTCTCAACACACCTTCAGAGTTACCTTCCAGCAGTGCTGCAGTTACTATCTCTCACCACACCTTCAGAGTTACCTTCCAGCAGTGCTGCAGTTACTATCTCTCACCACACCTTCAGAGTTACCTTCCAGCAGTTACTATCTCTCACCACACCTTCAGAGTTACCTTCCAGCAGTTACTATCTCTCACCACACCTTCAGAGTTACCTTCCAGCAGTGCTGCAGTTACTATCTCTCACCACACCTTCAGAGTTACCTTCCAGCAGTGCTGCAGTTACTATCTCTCAACACACCTTCAGAGTTACCTTCCAGCAGTGCTGCAGTTACTATCTCTCACCACACCTTCAGAGTTACCTTCCAGCAGTGCTGCAGTTACTGTCTCACCACACCTTCAGAGTTACCTTCCAGCAGTGCTGCAGTTACTGTCTCTCACCACACCTTCAGAGTTACCTTCCAGCAGTGCTGCAGTTACTGTCTCACCACACCTTCAGAGTTACCTTCCAGCAGTGCTGCAGTTACTGTCTCTCACCACACCTTCAGAGTTACCTTCCAGCAGTGCTGCAGTTACTGTCTCACCACACCTTCAGAGTTACCTTCCAGCAGTGCTGCAGTTACTATCTCTCACCACACCTTCAGAGTTACCTTCCAGCAGTGCTGCAGTTACTGTCTCACCACACCTTCAGAGTTACCTTCCAGCAGTTACTATCTCTCACCACACCTTCAGAGTTACCTTATAGCAGTGCTACAGCAGTTACTTCCAGCAGTGCTGCAGTCTACCACACCTTCAGAGTTACCTTCCAGCAGTGCTGCAGTTACTATCTCTCACCACACCTTCAGAGTTACCTTCCAGCAGTGCTGCAGTTACTATCTCTCACCACACCTTCAGAGTTACCTTCCAGCAGTGCTGCAGTTACTATCTCTCACCACACCTTCAGAGTTACCTTCCAGCAGTGCTGCAGTTACTATCTCTCACCACACCTTCAGAGTTACCTTCCAGCAGTGTTGCAGTTACTATCACCACACCTTCAGAGTTACCTTCCAGCAGTGCTGCAGTTACTATCACCACACCTTCAGAGTAACCTTCCAGCAGTTACTATCTCTCACCACACCTTCAGAGTTACCTTCCAGCAGTGCTGCAGTTACTATCTCTCAGGATGATTTATCCCACATAAATTCTAGTCTTGCAATTTTGTCCATCCAAAAAATGTCTTGACCTCCTGACGGAAGGAGTCGTTCTACATCCTGTAAACTTTTTCACCCTGAAATATAGCGCACTCAGCTCACACTCTGATGTCTGTGGATTGATCCCCGGTACGGGTGGAAACATTAGGGCGTGTTTCCTTAACACACCTGGTGTCCATGTTCACCTAGCAGTCAGTAGGTACCTGGGTGTTAGTCGACTGGTGTGGGTCGCATCCTGGAGAGAGACCGGGGGTCAACGCCCCCGCGGCCCGGTCTGTGACCAGGCCTCCTTAGGTCAGTGTCCCAGGATGCGACCCACACCAGTCGACTAACACCCAGGTACCCATTTTACTGATGGGGAACATAGACAACAGGTGGAAAGAAACATGTCCAATGTTTCTACTCTGGCTGGGAATCGAACCCAGGCCCTCACCGTGTGAAGCGAGAGCGTTAACCACCAGGCCACCAGAGTCCTGGGGACAAAATTGACCTAAGTTGCCAGAAATGCTCTACATAACAAGGGGCTTTATACATAGTAGTATATCATTGATGTCAGCTATGGTCTGTATATGTTTCAGCATTTGCTTGTAGAAATATAGATTAATATTATTATTACATTAGTCCACGAACAACAATGCTACACACAAACCGCCCTGCATATCATTTGGAAGGGACCAGGAGATACAGCCCGCACGAACCTTGGAACACTAATTCAGTAGTTACAACCACTCCATAGCAATTTATTTTTTAGTGCCAGAAAATGGAAAATATTGAAAGAACTGACAAAAATATTGCACCACCTGTGAGGCATGTTAGACTGGAGGCACAGCTAGTGGCCGCCATTCCAGAACCACAAATATTGAAGACAACAACAAAATCCCCACAATAAACAAACAATACTAGTTTATTTGTATTTGCAAAGATACAGAACCTGAAGAGGCACCTAAGTTCCCCCGTCTTCTAATAACAAGTTCATTTTTCCACTATAATCTACCTTGTTCACAATTACTATCGCATTTACTTTGTCTGTTTCTTAAGGTGAAGTCCAGGATCGTTCCTTAATCCGTGGTATAACTTAACAAATCTTTGAGGACAATTGTGTCGCAGAGATGTGAGCGAAGACGGGAACTTACGCGCCCCTTAACTCATCCACCACCAACAAAATACCTTTCATCAGTGGACGTCTAGTGGAGTCCAATGCGATGTTTGCAGCCTTCACAGAGACTCGCACAAAAGACCACTTTGACAACGAACTATGGATCCCAGGATACAGGTTATTCAGATGCGACAGAAAGAACAGGTAACAAGGGGCACTTGGCCTGTATATCGCACAGTCACTCATTTGCTCAGTTACTAAACACCACAAATGATGTAGCTAAACTTTTAGCAGTAAAGATTGAAAACCAAAACCTTGTCATTGTGGTTGAATATAAGCCTCCAGATGCAACTTTCCAACAGTTCAAGGAACAGTTATGGAAAACTGATGATTATCTT
>NW_027199400.1:0-32587 GCF_038502225.1 Cherax quadricarinatus | reverse complement strand
AGAGACTGGACACAGTAACAAGGGGACACAGTTGGAAGTTGAAGACACAGATGAATGAAAGGGATGTTAGGAAGTATTTCTTCAGCCACAGAGTAGTCAGGAAGTGGAATAGTTTGGGAAGCGATGTAGTGGAGTCAGGATCCATACATAGCTTTAAGCAGAGGTACGATAAAGCTCATGGTTCAGGGAGAGTGACCTAGTAGCGACCAGTGAAGAGGCGGGGCCAGGAGCTTGGACTCGACCCCTGCAACCTCAACTAGGTGAGTACAACTAGGTGAGTACCCAGCATGCCACCCACACCAGTCCACTAACACCCAGGATGCCACCCACACCAGTCCACTAATACCCCGCATGCCACCCAAACCAGTCCACTAACACCCAGGATGCCACCCACACAAGTCAACTAAAACCCAGGATGCCACCCACACTAGTCCACTAACAATCTGGTTGCCACCCACACCATTCCACTAACACCCAGCATGCCAACCACACCAGTTAACTAACACCCAGCATGCCACCCACACCAGTCCAATAACACCCAGCATGCCACCCACACCAGTCCACTAATACCCAGCATGCCACCCACACTAGTCCGCTAACACCCAGGATGCCACCCACACCAGTCCACTAATACCCAGGATGCCACCCACACTAGTCCGCTAACACCTAGGATGCCACCCACACCAGTCCACTAACACCCAGGATGCCACCCACACAAGTCAACTAAAACACAGGATGCCACCCACACTAGTCCACTAACACCCATGATGCCACCCACACCAGTAGCCTAATATCCAGTATCCCACCCACACAAGTCCACTAACACCCAGGATGCCATTAACAATAGTCTACTAACACCCAGGATGCCACCCACACCAGTCCACTAACACCCAGGATTCAAACCACACCAGTCCACTAACACCCACGATGACACCCACACCAGTACACTAACACCCACGATACCACCCACACCATCCCATTATCACCCAGAATGCCACCCACACCAGTCCACTAACACCCAGGATGCCACTCACATCAGTCCATTATCACCCAGGTTGCCACCCACACCAGTCCACTAACACCTAGGATGCCACCCACACCAGTCCTTTATCACCCAGGATGCCACCCACACCACTCCAATATCACCCAGGATGCCACCAACATCTGTCTACTAACACACTGGATGCCACCCACAGCAGTCCATTAACACCCAGGATGCCACCAACGCCAGTCCACTAACGCCCAGGATGACACCCACACCAGTTCACTAACACCCAGGGTGCCACCCACACCAGTCCACTAACACCCAGGATGCCACCCACACCAGTCCACTAACACCCAGGATGCCACCCACACCAGTCCACTAACACCCAGGATGCCACTCATACCAGTCTACTAACATCCAGGATGCCACCGATATTAGTCACTAACTCCCTGGATGCCACCCACACCAGTCCACTAACACACAGGATGCCACCCACACCAGTCCACTAACACCCAGGATGCCACCCACACCAGTCCACTAACACCCAGGATGCCACCCACACCAGTCCACTAACACCCAGGATGCTACCCACACCAGTCCACTAACACCCAGGATGCCACCCACACCAGTCCACTAACACCCAGGATGCCACCCACACCAGTCCACTAACACCCAGGATGCCACCCACACCAGTTCACTAACACGAAGGATGCCACCCACACCAGTCCACAAACACCCAGGATGCTACCCACACCAGTCCAATAATACCCAGGATGCCACCCACACCAGTCCACTAACACCCAGGATGCCACCCACACCAGTCCACTAACACCCAGGATGCCACCCACACCCGTCCACTAACACCCAGGATGCTACCCAGACCAGTCCATTAACACCCAGGATGTGATCCACACCAGTCCAGTAACTCCCAGGATGCCACCCACACCAGTCCAATAACACCCAGGATGTGACCCACACCAGTTCAGTAACACCCAGGATGCCACCCACACCATTCCATTAACACCCAGGTTGTCACTCACAAGTCCACTAACACCCAGGATTCCACCCATACCAGTGCAATAACGCCCAGGATGCCACCCACACAAGTCCAGTAACACCCAGGATGTGACCCACACAAGTTCAGTAACACCCAGGATGCCACCCACACCAGTCCATTAACACCCAGGATGCCACCCACACCATTCCACTTACACCCAGGTTGCCACTCACAACAGTCCACTAACACCCAGGAAGCCACCCACACCAGTCCACTAACGCCCACGATGTGACCCACACCAGTCCAGTAACACCCAGGATGCCACCCACACCAGTCCAGTAACACCCAGGATGCCACCCACACCATACCACTAAGACCCAGGATTTGACACACACCAGTCTACTAACACTTAGGATTCCACCCACACAAGTAAAGTAACACAGAATGCCACCAACACTATTCCACTAACACCCAGGATTCCACCCATACCAGTGCAATAACGCCCAGGATGCCACCCACACCAGTCCACTAACACCCAGGATGTGACCCACACCAGTCCAGTAACACCCAGGATGCCACCCACACCAGTCCATTAACACCCAGGATGCCACCCACACCATTCCACTTACACCCAGGTTGCCACTCACTACAGTCCACTAACACCCAGGAAGCCACCCACACCAGTCCACTAACGCCCACGATGTGACCCACACCAGTCCAGTAACACCCAGGATGCCACCCACACCAGTCCAGTAACACCCAGGATGCCACCCACACCATACAACTAAGACCCAGGATTTGACACACACCAGTCCACTAACACTTAGGATTCCACCCACACAAGTAAAGTAACACAGAATGCCACCAACACTATTCCACTAACACCCAGGATGCCACCCACACCAGTCCAATAACACCCAGGTTACCACGCACACCATTCCTCTAACACCCAGGATGCCACCCACAACCAGTCCATTAACACACAGGATTCAACCCACACCAGTCCACTAACACCCAGGATTTGACTCACACTAGTCCTCTAATACCCAGGATGCCACCCACACCAGTATACTAACACACAGGATGCCTCCGACACCAGTCCACTAACACCCAGTATGCCACCTTCACCTGTGCACTAACTCCCAGGATGCCACCCACACCAGTCCACTTCTCAGTAGTGGTGCCAGTTCCTAGCAACACATAATTGTGGTGAATTCTGTAATTAGATTCTTGAAACTTTGTGTACCTTGTACAAGATCTCTAAATCCACCATTGTTCCTCATCATCCTGCCAGCAATGGGTTAATGGAACGAACCAATAAGAAAGTACTTGATGTCTTGAGAGCTACTATCAATCCCAACAGTGAAACCTGGGATGAAGTTATACCTGATGTGCAGTGTGCTATAAATTCTGCTGTTGCGTTTGTTGACTCTGTTGAACAAACGTCGTAAAGCCATTGCCTTACCAGGTGAGAAGATGGGTATAACGAACATATTGTCCCATCGTATTCCACTTGAACCTGGTACTAGACCTATCTATATACCTGCGTACAGAATGCCTCATTCACAAGTTGCTGTCGCAGAAGAATTGATCAATCAAATGCTTGATGATGGAGTTATTGCACCTAGCAATTCACCTTGGAATGCGCCCTTGATCCTAGTACCTAAGAAGGATGGTACTTGGCGCCCAGTGATTGACTTTAGGAAGTTAAATGCAAAAACTATTCCAGATCGCTTTCCACTCCCTGTACTCGGTGATCTTTTACGTTACATCGGAGATAACAAAGTCTTTTCAACCCTGGACTTGTTACAAGGGTTTTGGCAAGTCCCTCTTCACGAGGACAGCCAAGAGCTAACTGCATTCTCCACTCCTACAGATCATTATCACTTCCTCCGTATGGCGTTTGGATTACAATCCTCCCCTATCACGTTCTCAAGACTCATGACTAATATCTTTAGAGGTCTCATAGGTAATGCACTTATGGTGTACTTAGATGACGTAATTGTCATGTCTAAAGACGTGGATACACACTTGAATAAGACTTGATGTAGTACTTGGTAAGCTTGAAGAAGCCAATTTAAAGATCAAACTGTCTAAATGTAAATTTTTCAGATCAGAAATTAAGTTTCTTGGTCACGTAGTCACTCCTAGAGGGGTTACGACTGACCAAAGTAAAGTAACTGCAGTACTAAATTTTCCAACTCCCAAAACTGCTGATGCCGTAAGATCCTTTGTGGGCTTAGCAGGCTTTTATAGATCTTTCATTGCCAATTTTTCTTCCATAGCTGCCTCCTCTAACTGAGTTGCTTAAGAAAGATGCTCCTTTTGTTTGGACCTTCCGTCAAGAAAGAGCATTCCAAACTCTAAAAGAAAAGCTAACATCAGCTCCAATTTTTAAATTTCCAGATTTTTCTAAGCCCTTCTATCTGACAACTGATGCTAATTCTATTGGCATAGGTGCCGTACTAGCTCAGAAGACTGATGGCAAGTACAACGCAGTTGCATTTGCTAGCCGAGTCCTTACGAAGGCTGAACGTAATTATACAGTAACTGAACAAGAAGCTTTAGCAATAGTATGGTGTGAAGGCTTACTCAGCCCTATAACAACTTCAGACAGTATTACCAAGGCTGGCTTCTCCTCAGGAAAATTAGTGAATAGAAAAAGAAATAATAACAGACAAACATAAACACTTTATTATATAGAAAATATAAAATATAAAACACTTAAATATGAAATATTAATCCTACATTAAAGAAAATGAAAAATGAAAAATATAAATGATAACTGAATTCAGTTCGTCACAACCATTGAGAAGTGAGGACGTGCGCTGCTCATTTACCAACATGGCGCTGCATAGCTACAGGCGCATCAACACTGTTTGCGTTGAGTTGACCCGTGGGGCTGTCACCGGAGCCACGATGGACTTGTTACTACCGGCGATTATCCGTGATACCTACGGTATCGCAAATGAAGAGATATGTGGTGTAGCACTTAATGGGACGACACGGATCTTCGTTAAAATGACGTCAGCAAATGTTTATGAAGCGGTGGTGGATAAGTATCAAGAGACCATTATAGCCGTCAATTCAGCTGTATCAGTACGTCTACATGATGTATCACGACACTACACATGGGTTAAAATAAGGAATGTGCCTTTTGAGGCGAATGAATTTGTTATAAAAGATGAACTACGTAAT
Source organism: Cherax quadricarinatus (assembly GCF_038502225.1). Classification (NCBI taxonomy): domain Eukaryota; kingdom Metazoa; phylum Arthropoda; class Malacostraca; order Decapoda; family Parastacidae; genus Cherax; species Cherax quadricarinatus. The sequence continues at coordinate 27,407 of NW_027199400.1, read as the reverse complement.
TATGGTACGGTTCATATGGCCTCTGCAGGTCGGTGGGCCGCTGGACCTTATGCTGGAAGTTTGGAGGGAACATATTCAGTCAAAATGACCTTACGCCATCCCATACCGTCCTATATTATGTTGCAAGCATTTCGAACTCAAGTATATGTAACATATGCGGGGCAACGTCGTACGTGTCGGCTGTGTGGGTCGTATGACCACATAGCGGCACAGTGTGGTAAGCGTCGTGGGAATCTCCAAATATCGCAACAGCAACAACCGGAAGAGGTCGAGGAAGTTGAGGGACGAGAACAGTCTTATGCTCACCCGTCTCGACAACGGACATCTTGGAGTGAAGAGGTAGAAAAAGCGCAGGAGAATGCTTTGGAGGATGCAAAACAGCGAGAAGAATCACCATCACTGGACATAAATAAAGTATTTGAAGAGACTCTGCCCACTATGGGGGACGAGGATGTAGCGGCGTCTTTAGTGAAGGCACTGGATGTATTGTTAGACGAGTCGATCGTCAACCGTGTGGAGGATCCAGGTGCAAATTTGGGATCGGTTGAGCATCATGGTGAGGCGACGGATGAAAGCATTGAGTCTGGTGTGTCGCATGGTATGATGGTGAATATAGCAGAAGTGGAGGTGCATCATGATAGTACTAAAGAAATCCCAATGCAGGTGGAGGGTAGGACGCGAAAGCGAACTGCGACCCCACCAGACTCAGACGACGTGCTTACTCCTGCCCAAAGGCCAGGGAAAAAGTCTTGGGCGGATGTACAGAGGAAAGGGAACAGTGAATCCACGAAACAAGAGTTTATCAAGGTGATTCCCAAAAAAGGGGAGAGGGATAGAGGTGTAAAATGTATAAGTGAAAAGTCTATACCTAGAACCAAAGGAAAATCCCATTAATTGACTTTAAGGTTTTGACAATAAATATTAACGGTTTGAGATCTGAGCGGAAGCGAAAGTGGTTTAATGAATTTTTGGTGCGTCTAGATGTGGATGTGGTATTTATCCAAGAACACAATTACAGAATTGGATATGAGTTAGAAATAGATGGTTACGATGTGTATATGGAATATGCGACGAGGTTAAAAGGAGGCGTCGCCATTCTGGTAAAGGAAAATAGCCCGTTTGTAGTACGCCATAGTGAAAGGGGGGAGGGGAGAGTGATTAGGGTGGATGGTTTATGGGGTAGAGTACACATAAGTTTTGTAGGTGTATATGGGCCGGCCGAGGGAGATGTACGACTTAAAACTCATTTTGTACAAGATGTATTAGTATATCATCTACGTAGTTTACCAAATGTAGCGATAATAGGGGGAGACTGGAATTGTGTAATACGACGAAAAGATGTGGAGCCTCGAGGAGCGGGTTGTTGCTTGGGGTTCCTGGGAGATTTATTGACGAGTGTGGGTTTAATGGATGTGTGTGGGGGGGGGGGGTGGCAATGTGGAGCATACTTTCATTAGACGAGATTATGCGGCGAGATTGGATAGAATGTACGTGTCTAGTGCGGTTACAGTGCGGAGAGTGAGTGTGATAAATGTGGTTTTTTCGGATCATAGAGGAGTTGTAATGGATGTAGATATTGAGGGTGTGCCTAGAAGGGGTCCGTCATTTTGGAAATTAAATGTAAAGTTATTGAAGAGAGAGGAAAGTCGTTTGTCTTTTGGGCATATGTGGGAACGCCTTGTGGTTGAAGCACCTGGAGATGTGGCTTTGGTTAATTGGTGGGAAACGATAGCCAAAAAGCGAATTAAGGAATTTTATATTAGTCAGGGAGTGAGATATAATCAGTTACAGTATGGTTTCCAACGATATTTAGAGGGGCAGTTGCGCGACTGCTATGTACAAGCGAATGCTAATTATCCTGTTACAGAAATTGAACGAATTAAGGAGCAACTACGAAATTTACAAAACGAAAGGTTTGATGGGGAAAGGCTTAAGGGTGGAATCGAAGAGGTTTTGTGGGGAGATCGGCCGTCGGCGTGTGTGTTGAGGAATCAACACAGACGTCGCAAAGCAATGGAGTTAATGGGGTTGAATGTTCAGGTAGGTATGCAGGGGTATAGAGTGAATCAGGTGTTGACGACGACGGAGGGTATGAGTGGGTATATTGATGCTTGGGTTAAATTGAAAACGCAAAGTGTTGGAATAAGTGAAATTGCATTGCAGTCAATCGGTAGGTTTGTGCGTTGTGAGCTGGAGGAGCATGATCGTTTGATGTTGGGAGGGCCGATAACGGAGTGTGAGACTTGGGAGGCTTTATCTGGGGCGCAATTGGGTAAGGCGCCAGGAATAGATGGGTTGCCCAGCGACTTTTATCTTCAAAATTGGAACGTTTTAAAGGGGTTTTTGGTACGTTTATTCAATATCATGAAGCGGGATGGGGTTTTAGGGGAACAACAAAGGTTGGCTGTGGTCGTCCTAGTTCCTAAAGGCGAGCCATTAACGGTTAAAGATTATCGTGCAATCTCGTTATTATGTGGGGACTATAAAATTTTTGGAAGGATCTTGGCCAACAGAATAAAAAAAGTCCTGGGCAAAGTGATTGACAAGGGACAATATGGGGTGCCGGGCAGGTCTATGTATGAAGGTCACGGTATGATTAGAAGTTTTATTGAAGAAAGAGTAAGATTGGGAGGGGGGGGGTATTGGCTATAGATTGGGAGGCGGCATATGATAGTGTGGAACGGGAGACGTTATGGAAGATAATGAGATGGCAGGGGTTTGGGGCGGAAATTATATCATGGGCCAAATTAATGTATCAAGAGGCATCTTTGCGTGTGCAGGTGAATGGGAGGTTGGGAGATCGGATTCAGATGGGAAGGGGTTTGCGTCAAGGTTGTCCCCTTTCACAAATTTTTTTTGCTTGTTTTCAAGATCCCTTTTATAGAGGGATAAGGGTTTTATTGGAAGCAAATGGGATGGGTAATGTAAGGGGTGGGGGAGCGGGCATTGTTGGATATGTCGACGACACGACGATTTTGGTGAGAGAAAACATGGATTTGATTCGGGTAGAAAAGTTAGTGAAAGTTTTTGAAAAGGCTACTGGCATGACGATCAACATGGGGAAAACAAAGTATATGAATCTTGGAAAAGGGTCGCGTGAGGAAGGAATGGTAGCTGAAAGGTGGGAAAGGGTGGACCAAATAAAGATATGTGGGATCGTTTATGTAAATGATATCAAGTCAGCACAACAAATAAATTCCGTGCGTATCGTTGATAGTGTTCTGAAGCGTCTTAGTGGGTTAAGAGCTGCTAATTTAAGTTTGCAACAAAGGGTGATAACAACGAATGTGCTATTATATAGTAAACTATGGCATGTTACGGTAATATTTCCGATACTTCGTTGTGAATTAAAAAGGTTACAAAAAAGTGTTTTTAGATTCATTTGGGGAACAGGGAGCGAATGGTTAAGTAGAGCGGTTGTCACACTCCCGGTTGGCCGTGGAGGGCTGGGTCTTATAGATGTCGAAAAGAGGATAATAAGTATGTATTTAAAACATAGTTATAAGCGGGAGGGGGGGGCGAAAGAAGACGGTCTTCATAGGATACATCAGGATATGCGACGGTGGTGGGGGGGTCGGGAGTTCATGATAGGTGAGGCAATGTTACGGGTCTTCATAAACGTGAGGGATCACTCACAAATTAAATTGAGAAATCTTGATAGGGCAGATGGTAAGGCTCTGGTAGCGGCGGTAGAAGGAGTTTATCCGATGTATGATTGGCATAATATTTGGGGGCGTTTAAATAAATTGCGTTTAAAACCTAAAGTCAGAGAAGTTATGTATAGATTTTTACATGGAATCTTGCCGTCAGGAATGGTTTTATTCTATAAGAGAATACGAGAGGATGGGGAATGCAAGGATTGTGGAGGATTGGCGACTATTTATCATACGGTATATTTTTGCGATTGTATTGAACTTATAAGGGTTTGGATGGGTAAGGTTTTAAGGTTAGTGGGGGGAGGGGGTTTGCAGGTTTTGAGGGTTTTAAGTTTAGATATAACTGGGGTGAATAAAAGGGTTGAGAATGCGATTGGGTATATGATTACGGATTATATATACATGATGTGGGCTATGAGGGAGGCGGACGTGCGTGCAAGAATTAATGCGTTGGCAGCAACTTTTTATAGGACACAGTGTAGAAATAAAGGGGTGTATGGAGGGAGATGGGAGAGAGATTTTAGTGAGGGTTATCGAAATTTCACATTAAGGGATTTATGGGATTTGCAAAATGGGTAAGGGGATACGACGGGCTATTTTCCTAGACTTGGGTGTGAGCATGGAGAGCTGTTTATATGGATGTATAATTGAGTTTTGATATCTAGAGGCAATAGGGTTATTACCCCGAGGGTTTCAGGAACTACACAGTTATCATTTAGAAAGGTGTAGCACTACGATTGCATATTTTATCATGTATAAATCATTTCAAGGACTTTATGATGAAAATTTTCAATGAGACTCAAATATGTTATAGGTGTCTTTACTGTTTTTGATTCAATTGTAAGTGGTAAAAAGTGTTTCCTAGCATAAGCAATTGGTTTTTATTTTATGTTATATTTTATGCTGTGTTACAGTGTGCTTTTCAGTAATATTATATTACATGTAACTAGTTTGCATTATTTTTCTTTGTTTTGCTGAGATGTAAAATATCACATCGTAGTTTTGTTTTGTTATATTGGATGTTTTTATAGTGACTTTTAGTATTATCCCGTTTCCTTCTTTGAATACTAAATACCTATGTATGTTAAGATCTCGTGATAATCGTGGTGCTCTGTTAAGCACCTGAGATCTTAGAATTAGTCTTGCATACGTGTTTGACAGGCAGAAACCTCACCTAGTATGTGCCTGATGTAGTCTCATGTAGTGTAACGTGTGTGCTTGTGTGTGTCATTGTGCGTGTTTGTTTGTTTTGTTTATCTCTGTTTTATTGTACAATCTTCATAATTTCCAGTGTTTGATGTTTGGTAATATGTAACCTTGTTAGAGATGTTCTTTAACAAATAAAACAATATCACTGTAATGTATAGTGTTGTGTGTGAGTGTATTACCACTGTAATATACGGTGTGTTGTGTGTGAGTGTATATTCACTGTAATATACGGTGTGTTGTGTGTGAGTGTATTACCACTGTAATATACGGTGTGTTGTGTGTGAGTGTATTACCACTGTAATATACGGTGTGCTGTGTGTGAGTGTATTACCACTGTAATATACGGTGTGTTGTGTGTGAGAGTGTATTACCACTGTAATATACGGTGTGTTGTGTGTGAGAGTGTGTGTGTGTGTGTGATTATTACCACTGTGGTGTGTGTGAGTGTGTATTACCACTGTAATATACGGTGTGTTGTGTGTGAGCATTGCCATTTTATTTTATTGTACATTTTATCTTGTCAGTTTAAATCAAGTTATACTCTAATTCTTGTAAACAACTTACATAAGACCTTAGTGCAATTACAATTGAGAGTCTTGTGCCTTATATTATTAGATTAAACTCAGTTGTACTATAGTCAATACCAAATTCATTTTATTAGACCATAGTGCAATTACTAGTGAGAGACTTGTTCTATTTTAAATTTGTATTTTTATATTACTAGTTTATACCTAGTTGTACTTTAGTTCATCCCAGCACAACACATAGACAACATCAGCTTCATTATGTGTAGTAGTGACTATACTCTAAATGACCAAAATACTCTAGCTATATACTTATCCAAACTTCCCACCACTACAGATATCAGTACTAGAACTCAACACACAACTCAGGATATAAATAACCATAATTTAAACCTAGAAGATGATTGATCACGTTGACCCTGATCTAAACCTCCATAATCTGACACCCAATCAAAACCTATTGGAAAGTAACTGCCTTTATTACACAGCATCACAAGCCAGCACTATCCTAAACAATGCTAAAAGTCTATCAGTACTTAACTACAACATCAGGTCCTTAAGCAAACACTATGATGACCTCCTAGCACTCCTTGAATCACTAAAGACACCCTTCTCCTGCATTATTCTTACTGAGACCTGGCTTAAGCAGGATACAATAGATATCTACCCTCTACCTACCAGGATACACAGCAATTCACAACTGCAGACCAAACCAAGTTGGGGGTGGTATTGCAATCTATTACTCTAACCAATTATCTTGTATTAGCACCACTTGCTTTAGTGATGAATATGGGGAATACATTTTTGCTAATTTTACTGTAAAAAACCTTAAGACACCTATAACAATCGGTGCCATTTACCGGATACCTCACACAAACATCCCAAATTTCGGTGAGAAATTAAAGTCACTAATAACAAACAGACAAATGAATAAGCACCACCTTCTCTTAGCTGGAGACTTCAACATCAACCTTGGCTTACTAGATGATCAGCCTGTAATTGATTTCATCAACAATATGAACAACACACTTCTCATACCAACAATAACTAAACCAACCAGGCTCACTGAGACAAGTGCAACCATAATAGACCACATATGGACCAATATACTAGCCCCCCCTTAAATCAGGGATAATCACAGATAGCACTACAGACCACTACCCTACTTTCCTCCTGACAAACATTAGTAAACCACCACTTGAATACAACAAAGTCTCATTTAGACTCCATGACGAGGCCTCAATAAGGAAGTTCACAGCTGACCTAGAGATTGTTGACTGGCCTACAGAATTCTCCAAGGACAATGGTATTGATGACTGGACAGACATTTTTCTTAACAAATTACTTAGACTATACAACAAACATTGTCCTATAAAAACGAAACAGATCACAAACAAACGGCTTGGTTGCCCATGGCTAACCAGCACCATTCTGAAATCCATTGACAAGAAACACCAATATGAAAAGCAATATAGACAGGGCTTAATACACAAAGATATTCTTAAACACTATTCATCAGTTCTCACCAAAGTAATAAAGAAAGCCAAACAACTATACTACTCCAGTAGATTCACAGACACTAGAGGAGATATAAAAGAGACCTGGAAAACACTCTCTCAGATTCTAGGGACCCACAAACTGAAAAAAAACAAGAATATTGTCCTAACTAAACCTAATGAAACACCACTACATCCCACTGACACAGCTAACAAGATAAACGACTTCTTCTCAACCATAGGATCTAATCTCACCAATAAAATCCCACATACCAATGCCCATGCTGGGGACTACCTAGATGGGAATTTCCCAAATTCCTTCTATCTTGCACCAACTGAGCCCTCGGAAGTCACCGAGATTATAAAGTCATTTAAAAACAACTCAGGGAATCTGTCTAATGTCCCACCTTATCCTTTCGCATGCTATTTCATTACTTTTTAACAGACATTTGTCTGCACCGCTCTTGGGCCATGTAGACCCCCTTGCCTCAGTAACCCGACAGCAGTGGTACGAGGAGGTGTTGTGCATTCGCTGCCTGGATGAGGTAGAGTGCGGTCGTGCTTTGCACCCCTCTACTGTTTCCCAGACGAGCTACTCAGTCAACGACATGGCGCCAGGTGTGCGCAGGAGAGTGAATACTGTGGGCATTGAACTTATTAGTGGGGCTTTAACGCCTACGTCAGTCGATGTGTTATTGCCCAAAATTATACGAGAGACATATGGCATCAGAGACGAGGATTTATATGGAGTGGCACTGAACGGTGTATATAGGATTTTCGTGAAAGTACTAACTGCTCAAGTATACGAGGCTTTGGTTGATCATTACCAAGATGTCAGCATTAACGTAACACCGGCAGTGAGGGTCAAGTTGACTGATGTATCACGACATTATTCGTGGGTTAAGCTCCGCAACGTGCCTTTTGAGGCTGATGAGGTAGATATTCGAAATGTTTTCGAACGTTATGGAACTGTACATCTGGCCCAACCTGGCAAATGGGTAAAAGGTGCTTACACAGGATTTCCTGAGGGTTCTTTTAATCTCAAGATGACGCTTAGGCATCCTATACCCTCGTATGTATATCTCGAAGAGTTTAGAACCCAGGTAATGGTAGCGTATGCGGGGCAGAGACGTACGTGCCGACTGTGTGGCGAATATGACCATATGGCGGCAGACTGTGGCAAGCGGAGTATGGCTCCTGGGCCGGCAAGGGGCGGAGCACCTGCGCATGAGCACCCGATGCCTAAGGAAGAACGGGGGCAAGGAGGAGGGCGTGGTCGCATGTGGAGTGAAGAGGTAGTGGCTCCTCCAGTGGAATCGGAAGAAGTGGTGATCCATGAATCACCTGGCCCATCAACAGTGGCTCCTGGGCCGGCAAGGGGTGGAGCACCTGCGCATGAGCACCCGATGCCTAAAGAAGAACGGGTGCAAGGAGGAGGGCGTGGTCGCATGTGGAGTGAAGAGGTGGTGGCTCCTCCTGGGGAATCGGAAGAAGTGGTGATCCATGAATCACCTGGCCCATCAACAGTACAGTTGTCAAGTGAGGAGGTACAGGAGGGTGCAGCAGTGAAGGCTATTGAGGAGGAGTTGGAGACGGTGATACAGGCTATGTTACAGTCTACGGAGGTGGAGAGTTACAGCGAACAAGACCCTGGGATCAGGGCAGAAGGTGTGTGTGGGGAAGGGGAGGATCAGGTGGCACCTGTGGTGGACAGTGCGAGTGCCATGGAAGGGCATGGAGGCGGATTAAGGGTGGTAGAGGTGGAAGTCCATTGTGCTGGCTCCCAGGACTCAGATATGGAAACTGAGGGAGCTACAAGGAAAAGGGCAGCAGCGTCAGATTCGGACGATGTTCTGACGCCGGCGCAAAGGCCGGGGAAAAAGACATGGGGTTATGGTACCCAGAGTGACTCTGCGAGAGGGCCACAACAGAAGGGGGGGGGATGGTTGGGAAGGAGGGGGGAGTCTGTGGCAAAGGCACAGTCCAGGGGAACGGTCTGAAAGGGAAGAATCTTGACATGAGGCGGGGAAGGAAACCTTAAACTGGCCTCAGGTGTGTAACAATAAATATTAATGGTCTGTGTGATGGTGTTAAACGGGAGTGCTTCAGGATGTTTTTGAATAGGTATAAGGTTGACGTAGCTTTTGTGCAGGAGCACAATTTTAAGCTTGGTCGTGAATTAGTGGTGCCTGGGTATCAGGCTTATGTGTTGCCGTCTGAGCGTTTAAAAGGAGGAGTGGGTGTGTTGATCAGGGAGGCGAGCCCGTTCGTATTGCATAGGAAAGAGGGGGGGGAGGGGGGAGAGTATTACGTGTGGAAGGATGGTGGATGGGAGAGAGAGTGGCGTTTGTGTGTGTGTATGCCCCAGCAGAAAGTGACGTGAAAGTGAAGATGAATTTTGTGCGGGAGGAGCTCGTGTATTACCTACGCACGTTACCGTCTGTGGCGATTGTGGGGGGGGGATTGGAATTGTGTAATTAAGAGGACAGACGTGGAACCCAGAGGAGTGGGATATTTTTCCTCAGTCTTGGGGGGCCTGCTTAGAGATCTTCAGTTACGTGATGCTTTCGGGGGAGGTCTGTGGGAGGTGGAACATACGTTTATAAGAAGGGGTTATGCGGCTCGTTTGGACAGGTTATATTTATCTCAGAGGGTTTTGGTAGAGTCTTTTAAAACTATTGAGATGGTGTCTTCTGATCATAGGGCGGTATTAGTGGAGGTGGGATGGGATGCTTTGGCTCGTAGGCAGGGAAGTTATTGGAAACTGAACACAATGGTTTTGGGGGATAGGGAGGGAGTGGAAGCGTTTGCAATATTTTGGGAACAGCTCTGTGCCGACAGAAGGACTGAGGAAGATGTGGTAGGATGGTGGGATAGTGTGGCTAAGTTACGAATACGTCAATTTTATGTGAGGGAGGGCAAACGCATTAATCAATTGCGGTATGGTTTGTCAAATTACTTAGAATCTAGATTACGGAATTGTTACGAGGGGGGGGGGCGGTGGCCGGGGTGTACCCGGTGGAGGATATACACATGTTGAAGGACAGAATACGGGATTTGCAAGAAGAACGTTTTGCAGCTGTACGGGTACAGGCGGGGTTGGACGAAGTACTCTGGGGCGACAAGCCATCAGCTTGTGTGCTGCGAGGACAGAAGGTACGACAGCGAACGACTACAATACCGGGTTTGCAAGTCATATCTTCTGTGGGGGGTTTTAGAGAGGGTCAGGTATTAAGGGACACCAAGGGGATGAGTGCATTTGCAGATAGATGGTTTGAGGAATACAGGAAAAGTAGTGGGGTGGATGGTGAGGTTCTTGGGAAGGTATGTGAGTATGTGCCGTGCAAACTGGGGAGGAGTGATCGGGAGGCACTGGGTGGGGTCATTGAGGAGGGGGAAATATGGAGAGCCCTTATGGACATGAGGAAGGGTAAGGCACCTGGGATCGATGGTTTACCTAGCGAATTTTATGTACAGCACTGGGGTCTGCTTAGGGGTTTCCTAGTAAGGTTAATGAATGCCATGAAAGACGGAGGTAAGATGGGAGAATCTCAGGCAACGGCGGTGGTGGTGTTGGTCCCAAAGGGTAAACAGCAGAGTACCCTTCGGGATTACCGAGCCATTTCGTTGCTTTGTGCTGATTATAAATTATTTGCGAAAATTCTTGGGAATCGGCTTAAATGTGTTGTGGGGAGGGTCGTGTTTGAGTCTCAGTTTGGTTTACCTGGTAGGTCAATGAGCGTGGGCCATGGGATTATCAAGGGGTTCCTGGAGGACTTGGAAAGGGGAAGAGGGGCATTGGTGGCGTTGGATTGGCAAGGGGCTTATGATAGAGTGGAAAGAAAGGCTTTGAGGGATATTCTCCTACGACAGGGGTTTGGCGAAGAAATAGTGGGGTGGGTGGATATGTTGTACTCAAACGCGAAGGTAAGGGTGCAAATCAATGGGTGTGTGGGGGGGGGGAGTCAACATGGAGCGGGGTCTTCGGCAGGGATGTCCTTTATCACAAATATTGTTTGCATGTGTTCAGGATCCCTTTTATAGGATGGTGGAGGATCGTCTAAGGACGGGGGGGAGGGATGGTGAGCTGAAGCCGTGGCCTGGTTTGGTGGGCTATGTTGATGATACCACTATTTTGGCAAGTGAGGAGACACGGTTAGGACTTTTGGGGGAAGTTGTACACACTTTTGGGAGAGCTACTGGGATGAAGGTAAATCTGGAAAAGTCAATGATCATGGGGCTGGGAGAGTGGACAGAGAGATTAGATTGGGGATGTGATGTTGTGCAGCGGAGGACCGGGAGTCTGAAAATCTGCGGTGTCATGTATGAGGCTGACCTGAGTGCTGCAAGGGTTAGCAATTCGAATAGGATGGTGGAACAGGTGCAGCGACGGTTGGGAATGCTGCGACCTCACCATTTAACCCTTAGGCAACGTGCAATTGTCATCAATGTATTACTATATAGTAAAGTCTGGTTTGTTTCGGCTGTGATGCCGTTAACAGGAACGGCGATCACGAGTATTCTTAGAATGGTGTTCAAATTTTTGTGGGGTTCAGGGTGCAACTGGTTGCGAAGGGAGGTAGTGACATTGCCGGTATGTAGGGGAGGGTTGGGTTTGTTGGACTTGAGAAAGCGCGTGAAATGTGTGTTTATTAAGAGGGAAGTGATGAGTGCAGGTGGATGGAGGGAGGGTCAGCTAGATAAGGTACATGCTCACCTGAGGAAATGGTATGGAGGGGCGGAAATGAAGGAATGCGAGACAGTGTTACGAGCCTTAATGTTAGCCAGGGAACCAGGAAAAGTAAAGGTGGGAACTTTGTGTAAATTGTTAGAGAGACATGTAGTGGCGCCGGTTGAAGGGATCTACCCCATGTATGCATGGGATGTAATATGGCGAAGATTTAGTAAATTAAGGATACGACCTAGGGCGCGTGAGGTTATGTACCGTTTCCTGCATGGGATTTTGCCAACGGGAGCGATGCTCCGAGATAGGAGGGTTATTGAGGGTGGGGGGTGTGGCAGATGCAGTGGGGAAGAGACTGCGTATCATGTCGTCTATTTTTGTGAAGGTTTGGAGTGCATCAGGGTATGGATGAGTTTTTTTTTTTTTTATATTTTATTTTAAACATGACATTACAAAATATAATATGTAAAACTCATTTAAGTCTATAAATTAACACAATCCTCCCTACAGCTAATGTTACACACCACACTTACAACTCCGTGTGGGTACACCCCCCCCCTCCCTGCTCCCTCATCCTATCACTTAACCCAAACCTGTTGGAGCTACTCAACAGAATTACATGATATGAACAACACTTTTATATACACATCCCTCGAAATGGTACTTAATGATCGACTACAGACCATGCAATGCATTGCACTGAACATATTATACAGACATATTACCTCCCCCCCCCGTGGTTATCCAACCACCCCACTATTTACAACCTAACATACTATAAACAATGAATGTTGCCTAATCTAAAGTCACACAGCAATGATCCAAACATTAATTTATGTAATTGTCCTAATGGTTCAGTTACATAACAATATGTATTACACAACAATGGTGATATAGAAAAGTCACAAGGACATACAAAATTACTACAAAACCATAAGAATAAACTTAGTCTCAAAATCCAACACATGTAAGCCTTTACACATTTAAACATGCAATTCCAGTGTTAAAACAATCACACAGCTTCAACTATGACATTCAAGCTCTATACAGCTTATATGGACATTACATAGTGCTATTGACAACAGTACAATACAACATAAAATATAACCATGACACAAGTAACACATAAAGACTGTGCCTAGCACGCACCTAACCACAAAAACCTATAACACCACTGTTGCCCAACTTTATTTACACTATCTGACGTGCATTAACCTCTTTACTCTCAAAACAAAACTGAAAATTGCAGAACACCAGTGACGAACAATAATGCACAGACATTAATACAAACATATCACATCATATCTCTGGACACCGTGCATGATCACAGCATCAACACTATGCAGTGCAAGGCACCTAGAAAACAAGTTGGAGCAAACACATGCAATTATTATAGCAAATCTCCAAATTACAATGTCATTACCGTAAATCAATATTACCACACACAATATGTATAATAAGTATAAAGTCCTGTCACACAAAAACTGGCCAGCTCCACAGGTGCTAGCACCCGTGGTCCACATATTATTCACTCATGCATCACTCATCCAACACTCTCGCAAAACTTTTGTTATCCATTACCAGGGAGGCAACCCTGTTTTCACCCCTGACTTCCCTACCCCAGCAACACTTTCCAATCATACCCTCCCCTCCCTCGTATATTACAAGTCTAATAAAACCTGTAACGTAAGTTGCCTATATCCCTCTGAAAAATCCTTCACCCACCTCCTCCCATAAATTTCCTTATTTCTACATACCGTTTTATAGAACGTTAACGCTAACACCCTCCTCTTCACCTCAGTAACCTGTTTGCCCCGCAATCCCCACACTATATAGATATAATCTGCCATAATGTATCCCACAGCTCTGATTACACGTTCCTCCCAACCCCCCACGTCGAGACTTAATGCTCTCAATACAGAAATTCCTTTACCTCCTATCCTATTTATCACCCTATTTAACCACCCCTTGACACTCCTCAGTCCATCACAAAAATATACTACATGAAAAGCCGACTCCTCCCCACCACATATCCCACACTCCCCCCCGTCAACGACTCGTCTATCCCGTAGAACCACACCCGACGGTAAAATGCCGTGCAGAAAACGATACATTACATCCCGAACACGAGGTTGCAACCTCATCCTACTCAACCTATTCCATATACTTCCCCATGCATACATGGGGAAAATTCCCTCTACAGGCGCTACAACCCTCCCGGCTAACAATCTACACAACCTACCTATTTTAACCTTTGCTGGCTCTCGATCCCACGCCAGAGCCCTCAACACAGTTTCACACTCATGCAACTCAACTCCTGTATACATCCGTTGCAATCTGTTATGGATCCTGGCCAAACCCCCCCCCCCCCCACACTTTCCCTCATCACCTCCCTTTTAATGAAGACACATTTGACCCTCCGCTTTAAGTCCAGCAATCCCAGCCCCCCCTTACTTACAGGTAACATTACCACATCCCTCTTAATCCAATCACAGCTCGAACCCCACAAGAATTTAAAAACCTTCCTAAGTATGTTCGTTATTGCTGGCCCAGTTAATGGGAACACGGCTGCCACGTGCCATACTTTGCTATACAGTAAGATATTAACAACAATGGCACGCTGCACAAGGGTCAAATGATAAGGTCGCAATGCACCCAAGCGTCCCTGAATCCTTTCTACCATCCTAAGCGAGTTTTCCATGCGTGCCACAGGTAGATCGTCTGCATAAATAAGACCGCAGATTTTTAACGAATTCACCTGCTTCCTCACAACTGCACTACCCCAATCAACCCTACCCGCCCAAGCTCCTAACCCCATGACCATGGATTTATCTGAATTTACCCTCATACCAGTTGCCCCTGCGAACATTTGTACTACCCCGTCTAATGTGTCCATTGACATCCCCTCCCTGATCAGAACAGTTGTATCATCCACATACCCAATTAAAACTGGCCAAACCCTCGCAACCTCACACCCTGGTCCCTCTACGTGACACATACGCTGCTCCATCAATCTATAAAAGGGGTCCTGTACGCACGCAAACAATAATTGTGACATAGGACACCCCTGCCTAAGTCCCCTACCCATTACAATCTTCCCACCCAATCGACCATTAATCTGTACCCTCGCCATTGCACCTCCATACAACGCCTCAACCCAGCCCACTATTTCTTCCCCAAACCCCTGACCCCTGAGGATGGCTTTCAATGCTTTCCGATCCACTCTATCGTATGCCCCTTGCCAATCGAGCGCCACCAAACCTCCCTCCCTCCCCCCCCCCCCTTTTGCCTCCACGAAATCCCTAAGTAACCCATGCCCCTCCACCATAGACCTCCCTGGCAAACCAAACTGAGTTTTTGATACTACCCGCCCTACCACACACTTGACCCGATTTCCCAAAATCTTCGCAAACAATTTATAATCTGCGCATAACAACGAGATCGCCCGGTAATCCCGAAGCGTATGCTGCCCCTTACCCTTCGGTACCAATACAACGACAGCCGTTGCCTGCTTCTCACCCAGCTCACCTCTCTCCTTCATGCAATTTAATAACCTAACCAGAAAATGCCTCAATAATTCCCAATGCTGCTGATAAAACTCTGCCGGGAGTCCATCAATTCCCGGTGCTTTGCCCTTTCGCATTCCACTTAAAGCCCTCCATATTTCCCCCTCAGTTATTTCCCCACCCAGTGCTTCCCTATCACTGTTACGCAACTGACATACCACACTCCCACACACCTGTTCTAAAACCCCATCCTCTACCCCTTCTCGTTGCCAGTACTTCTCATACCACTTGTCAGCAAACGCCCCCATTCCTTCCGTAGCTTGTATGACCTGCCCCTCCCTGTACCCTCCTATCGATTCATGAACCTCCAACCATGGAATAGTCATTGCCTGCTGTCTTTGTTTCTGCCTACGCAATACGCACGATGAAGGTCTATCGCCCCATAACACCTCTTCCACCCCCGCCTGTACCCGCACCGCTTGGAACCTCTCATCCTGTACCTCACGCAGCCTCCCTTTAATTGCCATAATTTCATCCATTGGATAAGTGCCCGCCACCGCCCCCCTCGCATAACAACCCCGTAATCTATCCTCCAAATAGTTAGCAAGCCCATATTTTAAAGAATTGATACGTTTCCCTTCCTTTACGTAATATTGCTTAATCCGTTCTTTAGCCACACCATCCCACCACATCACCACATCCTCTACCCCATTTATCTCTGCACGTAACCCCTCCCACAGCGTTGCAAATCCCTCTATCCCCTCCTCATCACCTAACACACTTGTATTTAATTTCCAATATCCCCTAGATATACCTGCTAGTGACTCCCACGCCACCTCTGCTACTACCGCCCGATGATCCGAATAAGCTACTTCTATTGTACGGAAAAATGTCAACCCAACCCCTTGAGATATATACAGCCTATCCAACCTAGCAGCGTAACCCCGTCTTACAAAAGTGTGCTCTACCTCCCACGCCCCTCCTCCAACCGCATCCCGCAACTGAATATCCCTCAAAAGATCTCGCAAGGCCGCCGACACGTGCCCCGCCCCTTTTGGTTCCACGTCAGCCCTCCTAATAACGCAGTTCCAGTCGCCACCAACGACGGCCACTGCAGGTAAACCACGTAAGAAGAAAACTAGTTCTTCACATACAAAATCCCTTTTTACCCTCACATCATTTTCCGCTGGTGCATACACACATACAAAAGATACCCGCTGTCCCATCCACCACCCATCCACGCGCAATACTCTTCCCCCCCTCCCCCCTCACTTCTTAGCAACACAAACGGGCTTGCCTCCCTGATCAATATACCCACACCACCTTTCAGACGTGCAGATGGCAGAGTCATGACCTGAAACCCCTCCACCTCGAGCACTCTTCCCTCCTTGAAATTGTGTTCTTGCAGGAACACTACATCCACCCTATATTTATACAGAAACATTCGAAACCATTCCTTCTTCACACTATTACACAGTCCATTTACGTTCACAGTCATACACCTAAGGCCTCTTTATAGTTTCCAACCCTTCCTCCTCTCTTCATTCATCCCAGGGCCTCCTGCCCCAGAGCCAGCACAAGGCTTCACACCATCAACCCCTCCCCCTTTTTTGCGATGCCTCTTATCGTGACTGCTTCGACATTGCTCTTCCTTCCTCCCAGACCTCTGCGCCGGCGTCAGGACATCATCTGAGTCTGACGCCGCCGCTCTCTTCCTCGTGATGCCCTCTACATCCATGTTATCTTCTGAGGTTCCCTCACGATGAACCTCAACCTCCACCACGCCCCGTTCCACAGCACACGGCGACAACTCTCTCTTACTAGTTGGCCCGTCAACCCTGCTATGTTTTTTATCCTTACATTCCTCTACAGGCAACGCCGTGCCTCTCACCAGCTCAGGAACAACATCCTCTGCAGGCGGTGTCAATGTCCTTAACACTTCCTGAAGCTCTTCCTCTAGAGCCTGCACCTCCTCCTGCACTTGCACTTCTGTACTTTTCCTTTGTGTAGTAACAGATCCTTTTACATCACAGCTTACCTCACACATGCCATTCTCCTCTTTGGAATCCTCCACCTCTTCACTCCACAAGCGCCCAGGCCCTTGCTTGCGCACTGGGCTCTCAACAGCTATCACGCTGGTAACTGGTGCTTCACCAGTTTGCGCTGGCGCCCTCCTCAGCTTCACGCACTCTGCCGCCATATGGTCGTACGCCCCACATATTCTGCACGTACGTCTCTGTCCGGCATACGATACCATAACTTGCGTCCTGAAGTCCTCCAACACGACGTAAGACGGTATGGGATGTCTCAGAGTCATCTTCAGGGAAAAGGTACCCTCCGGACGTCCCATGTAAGCACCTGCCGTCCACTTGCCCTTTTGTGCCAGATGTACGGTTCCATATGTCTCAAAAACACTCCTTATGTCAGCCTCATCTGCCTCAAATGGGACATTACGTATCTTAACCCACGTAAAGTGGCGAGATACGTCGATCAAACGCACCTTCACAGCTGGAGTAGCGTCAAGACTCACGTCTTGGAATCTCGTCACCAAAGACTCATACACGGACGTGGAATTCAGTTTGACGAAGATTCTATAAGCCCCATTCAGGGCTACACCATACACCTCATCGTCCTGGATTCCATAGGTCTCCCTAATGATTGTTGGGAGTAAGACTTGCACTGAAGAGGGTGAAATCGCCCCACGAAGCAGCTCAATACCAATGGTATTTACGCGCCTCCTCACACTCAGCGCCATGTTGATACAAGGTAGCTCGCCTGAAAACAGCAGAGGGGTGCAGCGCACAACCTCACTCGACCGTGGTCAGGCAGCGAATGAGCCTTTTTTTGTAACGTGGTCCAGCATCAGTTTTGACGTAATTACCTATTATTATTATTCTTATTTAAGGTATTGTAATTTTGGTAGTCCTGTACCATTCATGGTTGTAAATAATGTTTCCTCAAGTGACATGTCATAATAATCCTAAATTGAGGATAATTAATGTCATGATTATTCAGGTTGGTGATGGGGTTAGTTTTCAATGTGTGTGTGTGAATGGGGGGAGGGATGATGGGTCACCTGTGTTGCAGCACAGGTTTCTTAATAAAGCATATTGTAGGTCTGGTGTATTTGTTGCGAGTTCTATTACGGGTGATTGTCATTAAGCTTGGTGCATTATTGTGTTCAGGTTGTAATTTTAGGAGTTTTATTTATAGCCATTTTGTGGCCTTTGTTATTATACCTTTATTCCTTCTTAAATTGTGATATGTTTTAAAAACTTGTATATAGTAGACTGTCAGATGTTGCCTGGATTGTTTTGTGTTTATATATTGTTTTACTGATGTTGTCCTTGTTCATTATTTTATATATGTACCTATTAATATTTGTACATGAAGTTTTAAATAAAATAAAAAAAAAAAAAACTTTTTAACAGACACTGCAAAGCTCCAGGCGGACATCAACCAAATCTTTCAGTGGGCTGCAGAAAACAATATGAAGTTCATCGATGAGAAATTTCAATTACTCAGATATGGTAAACATGAGGAAATTAAATCTTCATCAGAGTACGAAACAAATTCTGGCCACAAAATAGAGCAAAACACCAACGTCAAAGACCTGGGAGTGATCATGTCGGAGGATCTCACCTTCAAGGGCCATAACATTGTATCAATCGCATCTGCTAGCAAAATGACATGATGGATAATGAGAACCTTCAAAACTAGGGAGGCCAAACCCATGATGACACTCTTCAGGTCACTTGTTCTATCTAGGCTGGAATATTGCTGCACACTAACAGCACCTTTCAAGGCAGGTGAAATTGCCAACCTAGAAAATGTACAGAGAACTTTCACGGCGCGCATAACGGAGATAAAACACCTCAATTATTGGGAGCGCTTAAGGTTCCTAAACCTGTATTCCCTGGAATGCAGGAGGGAGAGATACATGATTATATACACCTGGAAAATCCTAGAGGGACTAGTACCGAACTTGCACACGAAAATCACTCACTACGAAAGCAAAAGACTTGGCAGACGATGCACCATCCCCCCAATGAAAAGCAGGGGTGTCACTAGCACGTTAAGAGACCATACAATAAGTGTCAGGGGCCCGAGACTGTTCAACTGCCTCCCAGCACACATAAGGGGGATTACCAACAGACCCCTGGCAGTCTTCAAGCTGGCACTGGACAAGCACCTAAAGTCAGTTCCTGATCAGCCGGGCTGTGGCTCGTACGTTGGTTTGCGTGCAGCCAGCAGCAACAGCTTGGTTGATCAGGCTCTGATCCACCAGGAGGCCTGGTCACAGACCGGGCCGCGGGGGCGTTGACCCCCGGAACTCTCTCCAGGTAAACAAGTCACTAGAAACTAGCACCTTCCCGAAACTACTTAAGATGGCAAGGGTATCACCAATACATAGAGGTGGTAAGCCTACAGACTTAAACAACTATAGGCCAATATCAAACTTACCATTGCTATCCAAAATCTTTGAGAAACTCGTGCACAGGAGACTATATTCATTTATAACAGCACAAAACATACTCAACCCCTGCCAATTTGGATTCAGGAAAAATAAAAGCACTAATGATGCAATCATAAAAATGCTAGATCTGCTTTACACAGCATTGGAAAATAAGGAATATCCACTTGGAATTTTTATTGACCTAAGAAAAGCTTTTGACACAGTAGACCATGACATCCTACTCCACAAACTTGATCATTACGGGATAAGAGGCCATGCGCTTGCTTATTTCAAATCTTACCTTACTAATAGGTATCAGTATGTCACCATTAAAGACACAGCATCAACAACACGGCCACTTGATACTGGAGTTCTGCAGGGAAGTGTCCTTGGTCCCCTGCTCTTCCTCATATACATCAATGATCTTCCAAACGTATCCAAACACCTGAAACCCATTCTCTTTGCTGACGACACGACTTATGTCATCTCTCACCCTGATCTTGCCACCCTCAACACCATTGCTAACGAGGAGCTGATCAAAATATCGACTTGGATGACAGCCAATAAACTTACGCTTAACACTGACAAAACCTACTATATTATGTTTGGTAGCAGAGCAGGAGATACACAAATTAACATTATGATCGACAACACTCTAATTACCAGACATAATGAGGGCAAATTCCTAGGCCTATACCTTGACAACAACCTGAATTTCAGCACCCATATCCAACACATAACCAAAAAAGTATCCAAAACGGTTGGGATCCTCTCCAAGATACGATACTATGTGCCGCAAAATGCCCTTCTCACACTATACCACTCACTTATTTATCCATACCTCACCTATGCTATTTGTGCTTGGGGATCAACTGCAGCAACACACCTAAAGCCAATAATAACCCAACAAAAAGCTGCAGTAAGAATAATCACTAAATCCCATCCCTGGCAACACCCCCCCCCACTCTTCATAGATCTAAACTTACTCCCTGTTCAATACATCCACACTTACTACTGTGCAATTTACATCTACAGGACCTTAAACTCCAATATCAATCTTGACCTAAAACGCTTTCTTGATAGTTGTGACAGAACCCATAGGCATAACACCAGACACAAACATCTCTACGACATTCCTCGTGTCCGACTAAACCTTTACAAAAATTCAATGTATGTCAAAGGCCCTAAAATCTGGAACACCCTACCTGAGAACTCTAGAACTGCAGACACATTCATCACCTTCAAAACTACCACTAGAAAACATCTTATCTCCCTGATACACCCCATCAACTAACTACACGAATACCACCTGGTGGTTCACACTTACACTCACTCACCCATTTGACCATAAACAGAGATATTAATCTCAATCTTAAAATAATGAATCCTATGATACTCCAATACTGAAACTATGTACTGTGTCAAAACAAAAGCATTCACATTGCTAAACTCACAAACTAGTATTTAGTCACTTAGCCATAATACAAACTTACCTCATAATTTGTAATATTTTAAAATAATGAATTACACTAAGTCTGCCCGAAATGCCTAGCCATGCTAGGCGTCTAGTAGTACACACTGTAATCATTACTTAATTACATGTAAACCACACAACAACCAAATTCTGTAAATTCAACATTGTAATCTTCATAGAGAATAAATTTTGAATTTAAATTTGAATTTGAATAAAGGTTTTCACCCTATAAAATTTCCAAACTGATACTGGCCAGTTGGGATATGTTGTAATAGGATAGGTATGGGTGATCCAGCTACATCAAGTGACCACCAGAGAATATCTGGTAAGTGGTGAGATTATGTACAAATGTTTTCCTTGATGGATATATCCATGTGTATCCTACTCCACCCCTCCATAATTCAGTTACACTAATAATCTATACAGTTAAAAATAAATTAGTAGCGCCGTACTTGTGGGTGCTATCCAATCTATACTGGTCTCGGATAGATATGGATAAGATTGTGATGTCGATGGCCCACCTTGAGTGACCAGGGGTGGTGAAGTTTTCTCTCATATCTACACGGGGTGACTACGGTAAACAATATAGGGTTGTCTCCCAATGAGATTACTTGTATGTATATAATGCTGAGGTACATACAGGTAATCACCCCTAGAAAATTTTCCATATCTGCCCACTGGTCCTTCCTGAACCGGATGCAATCAGTGAAAAAATTAATTGAATTAATTACTTAATAATTAAGTGACTGATTGAAGAAAGTGGGTATAGAGAACACAAATTTAATCGATCGTGTGGTGGATGATAATTAGCCCAGTTAATTGCTAGCACATGTGTGGCTAGGATTTATACAAGAGTAAAGTGCAAGAATTACTCTTATAAGGCGCCTACTTAAGTTGTATAATCAGTGATTAATAATTCACTAACCATGACTGGATCTGATGGAGTTAATGTGGCTGACAAGTCCGTGGATTTTAGAGTAATGAAAGCATCATTACAGGCTATTAAAGGCCATGTGACGGAGACATTTGATTTAATGAATCAAAGAACCGTGAACCCTAATGAATTAAAGTTATATTTAGATGCTTTAGAGAGTAGATTTGAGTGGTACAAATTGTGGTTTAAAGACTGTGAAAGAGATCTGCTGAAGAATTGTGCAGATGGAATGGAAATGAATGTTTTAATTAATCAACATTGAGAATTGGAAGAAAAACTGTCTTGTAAAAGTAAAGCTTTGAATAAATTTAAGGGTGTAAGCCAGGCAGTTGATCAACCTATTTTTTTTTTTATATTTTATTTAAAACCGATACAGTTTAACAAAAATAAAGAAACAGTATGGCTCTCAATCAAATTAACTGACAAAACGGCTTGCACCTATATGCTCGCAAGCTATTGCTGCCAAACGTACAACAAGAACTTACGGCAAGAACATTAGCTAAAAAAAATACATGTCACAGGGTCATGAATTGACATATATATACACATTCATTGATGCAAAAACCTTGCATATATATAAATTGTACATATAAACTGACATCTGACAAAGGCTCAATACACTTGAACATAAAATATACAAAGAAGTTATAACAGTTAAATCCAATCCTTCTCATTAATCAAAAACCAAAACCTAACATCATAATCTTACTATAACATCAACATACGTATCCCTAACAATACAGCTTTACATATATCAACATACGATTATACAGAAAAAGAATACAGCTTTGAACACAAAAATGAAGCTCTATACTGTTACAATAAACCCATATACAAATCTCAGACACAAAAGGACTACGTCACTAGTCTAGATACGTCTGTATACCATACAGACTAAAACTTAACATCAAGAACTTAGCATTGACACCAAACCGGTATCAGGGTACAGACCATAATTATAAACTTTAAAAAGAATCGAATCATAATTATATGAAGTATTACATAAAGTCTGACCCATTACAAAGGCTCAATACTGTGGAAAATTTCCTAGGGTGCTTAACTGTATGTTTACCGTAGTCACCCCGGGTAGACATGTGAGAAAACTTAATCACCCCTGGTCGCGGCAAGTGATTCCTTCGGCCTCACAATCTTATCCATATCTATCCGAGACCAGTATGGATTGGATAGCACCCACAAGTACGGGGCTACTAATTAATTGTGGACTGTATAGATTATATTAGTTTAACTGAATGAAGGGGGGGGGTAGGACACACATGGATACATCCGTCAAGGAAAACATTTGTACATAATCCCAATACTTACCAGATGTTCTCTGGTGGTCACTTGATGTAGCTGGATCACTCGTAACCTATCTAATTATAACATACCACTACTGGCCAGTCTAAGGTTGCTATAACTAGAAGGGTTACTTAACTGTGGGTGATTGATATTCCTCATTTCTTGATTCACCATCTCATTTTCGATGTCCTGCTACACCGACACGATTCTCATTCCAGCAGGACGAGGTATCCGCTGGTTTGTCCTGCTTTAGACATCGTGACTCAAGGAGTTTCCCTTTCCTCGTCTCGTTAACAACGAGGTCTAGCGTGTTCACTCGGAGCAAACGACTTATTTCACTTCACATATTCTCTTAATTTAGCGTTATTATCATTAATTACATTACAATTCACAAGACGATTTAACGTCTCATAACTATTATACAAACTAGAGGTCACTCCATTAAGATCTGAGACCGATGAGTGATGATTAATCCAAGGGTAATTTTCCCCAGGACACAGTCTATTGTGACGCGTCAGTCACCCGGTCCTTCTCTTATCACACTTTTACCACTCTATTACTGTGGTCCCGTAAATCCCGTTCCCTCACTCTCCACCAGGAACAATTACGACACTTCTTATTATGAAATGAGGCCTATATTAATCCTTAGGCCACCGTGAACGTCAATTTCGTGGTTCCATGTTTTCTCAGCTTCCTCACCACCATCCAAAACAATACGCGCTCTGCCTCCCCCGCACATCCGCGCATGCGCCAAGGGAACTCTTGGTTCTACTCCATTTTCAAATACATTTTGACTCCTATCGGCACATAAAACACCTATTAGGCGCTATAGTTTCGGAAAATTAAAAATTTTCCACACTGCGGCCGGGCGGAAGTCGTTGTTAGACGACTTAAATTGCGTCTTCCTCCAGGAGACGGTTCCAGCCCTCTCTAGATTGCGCTGCTGTTTTCCTAGTGGGTCTTACTACGGTTTCTTCTTGCATTACCCGGTCAGTGTCTTCAATATCACTCGTGTCACTGTCCCTTAGGTTTCCATCTGCACTGGATTGAACACCATTTAATTCCAAGGGAATTAATTTATTAATGGTACGTAAACTTTCTTGACCACGACACAACACTTTGACGTTTCTGACAACACCTTGTGCATCTGGGTATAATGTAACTACCTTGCCCAGAGGCCACAGTGTTCGATGTTGTTCAGTATCAATTAACACAATGTCACCTGGTTGAATGTTCTGTCGGTTTACTGCCTCTGGCGCACCATAAAAGTGTTCACGTAGTGTAAGAAGATATTCTTTACGCCACACATCAGACCAATGAATAATTACCTTATTTAACATTTTGAACTTGTCACTCAACACAGTCACGTTATTATAATCCTCATCACTTCCCTCGGGATTATCTCTATAGATAGGCGCAGCTTCTAACCTTTGTCCACATATTAGGTGAGAGGGAGTCAGTATCTCTGCGTCAGGAGTGTCGCTCATGTATGACAGAGGGCGATTGTTCACTCGATTTTCTGCCTCCACCAACACTGCCCGGAACTCCTCCAAATCAATTCTCTTCCTGTGTAGCACCTTACGAAGACATCTTTTCACTGTACCTATCATTCTTTCGTACAGTCCTCCCTGCCAGGGGGCTCTGGGAGTAATAAATTTCCAGACACACCCTCGCTGGGTCAACAAAGACTGTACATCATCACTCTTATTTAATTTCATCAAGTGTTGAGCACCCGCTACAAAATTGGTGGCATTATCTGAGATCATCAATCTTGGACAGGATCGTCTAGCTGCAAATTTCCGGAACAGCTGTATGAACTGTTCTGCAGACAAGTCCTGAGCCACTTCTAGATGAACAGCCCTAGTAGCTGTACAAGTAAATAGACATACATACACCTTCAAGGGGACACCATCTGAAGTACCTGTCAAAATGATTGGCCCACTATAGTCCACTCCGGTCACATCAAATGGTTTTACCAACTGCACGCGTTCCTTGGGCAATGGTGGAGGACCTGGGTACATGTAGGTTCTGGCATCCACCCGGCGACATATTACACACGACTTGATAACCCCCTTTACACTTTGCCGTCCTTGTGGAATCCAGAAGGTTTCCCGAATACAGTTTAAGGTATCCTGTACCCCACCGTGCATCACGTTATTATGGGCATTAAAGACAATCAAGGTTGTCAGGTGATGAGTTTTGGGCAGCAAGATAGGGTGCTTAGCATATTCCCCCAATTCAGCATTCTGTAACCTGCCTCTGCACCTAATTACATCATCCTCTAAATACAGCCCCAGCTTTTCTATTATTGAGCCTTTCACAATTTTTCCGTCCATCATGAATTTAATCTCATCCCTGTAGGTTTCTTCTTGTACCCTCTGTAGCCAGTATTTCAGGGGATGGGGAAAATTATGTGAGATATTCATCTTACTTATAAATTTAAACACTAACCTGGTCACACTAATCAGCTTAGGTAAGGAAGAATACCTGTTCATATCAATGGCTAAGGAGGGACTACTGACCGGAGCGGTGCTCACCGTAATTTCGACAGGAGCAATATGTGCCTTTTGCACCGGCCAGTTAATTTTGTCCACCAGCCAACTTGGCCCTTTAAACCACGATAAAGCACTCACAAATTTTCCATAAGTCAAGCCTCGAGACAAGAAATCAGCTGGGTTCTCGTCACCAGGAATGTGATTAAAGGTTAACATATGCTGACCCAAACTGTTATGTTTCTCCTGCATTTGATGGATTTCAGCGACTCTGTTTTGTACATACACAATCTTACTGTTACCATTACGAATCCATTGTAAGGATACCTCGTTATCAGACCAAATTACGGTGTCGCTGATATTTATCTCTCGCAATTTATCTCTTATATAATTGGCTAATTTGACACCTACATAAATGGCCGTTAATTCCAACTGAGGTAAGGTGCGTGATTTGATTGGAGCCACCTTAGCCTTAGACATAACAAGAGAAATGGCACTATTACATTGAAGGTAAGCGACTGCTCCATATGCTAATTTCGAAGCATCGCAAAAAATGTGGAGTACATTTTCTCCCTCTTGACTGGCCACATTACGGGGGAACTTCAACATTGGTAATTTTACATATTCCCCTATTAGTTCTTCCCACCTTTCAACAAATTCCTCAGGTAGGGTTTCATCCCAAGCACACTTAAGCTTCCATGCTTCTTGTATCAACAATTTTCCTCTTATGGTAAGTGGGGACACTAAGCCTAGTGGATCGAAGCATTTTGAAACTTCTGCAAGCAAGACTCTCTTGGTTAATTTATTGGGCATGCTGTAGTCATTAGACTTTAACGATAACAAGTCTCCCTCTGTGTCCCAAGTCAGTCCCAGCACATTACTATATTTGGACACTTCAACTCCAGGGTTGTCTTTATTTATTTGAGCTCTTAAGCTGGACGAATTACTGTTCCATTCCCTCAGGGGCATATTTGCACCTTGCATTATTTCATTAGCCCCTGCGTATATGCTCATTAGTTCCTCTTCAGTAGACGTCACCCCCAGGAAATTGTCCACATAAAATTGTTTACCCATTACTCCACTCAGTGGACCACCCGTACGCTTAAGGTGTGCATTTATCGTTGCCTGGAGTAGGAACGGACTGGAGGTAGCACCAAACAATACACTCCTGAAGCGAAAAGTCTTCAGGGGACTAAGTGGGTCACTAGGATTCTCGGGCCATAAGAACCTAGTGCAATCCCGGTCAGCCTCCTGCAGACCCACTCTCAGGAAAGCTTTACTTATGTCTGCCGTAAAGGCATAATTCTTAACCCTGAAGTTTAATAGTATGTCTCCCAGTTTTTCCGTCAACGACGGACCTGTCATCAAACAGTCATTCAAACTAGGTACACTTTTATTACTCCTGGCACTACAATTAAACACAATCCTCAGAGGAGTGGTCTTAGAATCTTTCTTCACTCCGTGGTGTGGCAAATAGTGACCATAAATCTGGGTTTGCTCGGGAGGTACCTCCTCTATGAATTTATTATTTAACTGCTCATTAATTATATCATCGTAAGCAGTCAACAGTTCTGGTGTCTTGCTCAATTCGTGGAGCTGAGCCTTTAATTGTCCATACGCCATCCGGTAATTAGTTGGTAGGTCTGGATGGTTCAGCTTCCACGGAAGTCTCACCCA